>NC_041381.1:325165376-325201651 GCF_002162155.2 Triticum dicoccoides
CTTGGTGGGGGGTTGGATGAACAGCCCCTCGTGGTAGTAAATGCCGTTGCCGCTGGATGAACAGGACCCCGATCGAGCTGGTTGGGGGTGGAAGAACATGACCCCGTGGAGGGCTGGATGAACATGACCCCGTGGAGGGCTGGTTGAACAGTAGCTGGTGGAGGGCCGGATGAACAATAGCCCATGGAGGGGTGGTTGAATAGAACCCCGTGGAGATGGTTGGTTGAACAGTAGCCGGTGGAGGAGCGGTGGAGGCTGGATGAACATGAGCATGTGGATGAACAGTCGTAGGTGGAGGCTGGAGGAGGTCGATGGTGGATGAACAGTAGCCTGTGGAGGCTGGAGGAGATCAACGGTGGAGATGAACAGTAGCCCATGGAGTCCCGTTTTGCGGTACGTCACACCCCTCCCGATGAACAGGACCTCTGTTTCGACCGTAGCGCTCCAACACAAGTCTGTTTCCTCCGTTTTGCGGTACGCCACACCCCTCCCGATCAACAGGACCCCGTTTCGACCGTAGGAGGTCCAAGAGAAGTTCGTTTCCTCCGTTTTGCGGTACGCCACACCCCTCTCGGTGAACAGTTCCCGTTTCGACCATAGGCGGTCGAACACAAGGCCGTTTCCTCCGTTCTGCGGTACGCTGGGCCTATTTCGATCGGCTGTTCCGTACAAGCCGGTTGGCTCCCAATGAACACGACGCATTTCGTTGCCTCCCGATGAACATGACGACACAGTTTCTCCGTTTCGACCCAGCCATGTACACGATCCCTGGCCGTACGTATGCGTGAGGAGGCATTTGAGACCCCGCCCGTATGTACGTACATGGCCGTATTTACTTTCTTGCACCTTGGCTGTATGTACGTGTACATGCTACGTGTGCGCCTCTACAACGACATGTGCCCTTCCTTACTCGGCCACGGTTCATCGCTACAGCCTGCAGATAGACCGATCGACCAGTATGTACGTACACGTTCGCGACCAGAATGACAATGCTACGTACACTTCGACCAGGTGGGTCCCGACTCTCAGGCACTTCCTTGCGTGCGAAGATGTAGCATGTGGGTCCCAGCAGTCAAGGGGGAAACTTTTTTTCGCAAAATACGGTGGCCCGTCCGGTGGGTCCCTGCTGTCAGGTGGAGGAATCATTATTTTGCGCGTAATAAGGTTGCACTTCCTTGCTGCGGTCGTGGACCCAGTTGTCCGCCTCTCCACGTACAGTACTCTTCCGATGGAAGTCCTTCCTTGACCACATTAACCACGGCGCGCCGAGAGCACCAAGGCGGTGGACGACGGCGAGGCCTAGGAAGGGGACAACGCGGAGCCGTGGAAGACGCGGCAGTGGATGCCCACGCGAAGAGGAGTACGAGGGTTGACTGGTTCGGCTGCAGTGTGAGGCTACCGTCGCCGCAGAATAATAGGGGGTGTGGGTGAGTAGAGGGATGGTCTAGCCAACGACGGGAGTAGTAGGGGGCGATGAGGCCTCCGCGGCAGCACAACGTGTTGGGGAACGTAGCAATAATTCAAAATTTTCTATGCATCACCAAGATCAATCTATGGAGATTCTAGCGACAAGAGAGGGAGAGAGGGAGTGCATCTTCATACCCTTGAAGATCGCTAAGCGGAAGCATTACAAGAACGCGGTTGGTGGAGTCATATACGCAGCGATTCAAATCACGGTCGATTCCGATCTAAGTGCCAAACGGACGGCGCCTCCGCGTTCAACACACGTACAACCCGGGGACGTATCCTCCTTCTTGATCCAGCAAGGGGAGAGGAGAAGTTGAGGGAGAACTCCAGCAGCATGACGGCATGGTGGTGATGGAGCTTGTGGTTCTCCGGCAGAGCTTCGCTAAGCACTACGGAGGAGGAGGAAGTGTTGGAGGAGGGAGGGGCTGCGCCAGGGGAAGGGTGTGGCTGCCCTCCCACACCCTCACTATATATAGGGGAAGGGGAGAGGGGCCCAGCCCCTCTAGATGGATCTAGAGGAGGGGGCGGCGGCCAGGGGAAACCCTAGATGGGTTTGGGCGCCCCCACCCCTTAGGAAACTTGCCCCCTAAGCCGGGAGGGGAGGCTGCCCTTGGGGTGGCGCCCCTACCTCTCCAGGTTATGTGAGATGGGGTGGGAGGGGCGCTCAGCCCCTTAGCGGGCTGATGTGCCCCATCCCCTTGGCCCATAAGGCCTCCAACACTTGTCGGGGCCTCCGAAACCCCTTTCGGACAAGCTGGTCATCACCTGGTACCCCCAGAACAATTCCGGACCCCAATACCCTTTGTCCAATATACCGATCTTCACCTCCGGACCATTCCGGAGCTCCTCGTCACGTCCGGGATCTCATCCGGGACTCCGAACAACCTTTGGTAACCACACATATTTCCCATAACAACTCTAGCGTCACTGAACCTTAAGTGTGTAGACCCTACAGGTTTGGGAACCATGCAGACATGACCGAGACATCTCTCCGGCCAATAACCAACAGCAGGATCTAGATACCCATGTTGGCTCCCGCAGGTTCCACGATGATCTCATCGGATGAACTACAATGTTGAGGATTCAAGCAATCCCGTATACAATTCCCTTTGTCAATCGGTACGTTACTTGCCCGAGATTCGATCGTCGGTATCCCAATACCTCATTCAATCTCGTTACCGACAAGTCACTTTAATCGTTTCGTAATGCATGATCCCTTGACTAACTACTTAGTCACATTGAGCTCATTATGATGATGCATTACCGAGTGGGCCGAGAGATACCTCTCCGTCATACGGAGTGACAAATCCCAATCTCGATTCGTGCCAACCCAACAGACACTTTCGGAGATACCTGTAGTGCACCTTTATAGCCACCTAGTTACGTTGTGACGTTTGGTACACCCAAAGCATCCCTACGGTATCCGGGAGTTGCACAATCTCATGGTCTAAGGAAATGATACTTGACATTAGAAAAGCTTTTAGCAAACGAACTATACGATCTTGTGCTATGCTTAGGATTGGGTCTTGTCCATCACATCATTCTCCTAATGATGTGATCCCGTTATCAATGACATCCAATGTCCATGGTCAGGAAACCATAACCATCTATTGATCAACGAGCTAGTCAACTAGAGGCTCACTAGGGACATGTTGTGGTCTATGTATTCACACATGTATTATGGTTTCCAGTTAATACAATTATAGCATGAACAATAGACAATTATCATGAACAAGGAAATATAATAATAAACATTTTATTATTGCCTCTAGGGCATATTTCCATCAGTCTCCCACTTGCACTAGAGTCAATAATCTAGTTCACATTACTATGTGATTGTAATGAATCCAACACCCATGGTGTTTGATCATATCTCGCTTGTGAGAGAGGTTATTAGTCAACGGGTCTGAACCTTTCAGATCCATGTGTGCTTTACAAATCTCTATGTCATCTTGTAGATGCAGCTACCAGATGCTACTTGGAGCTATTCCAAACAACTGCTCTACTATAGGAATCCGGTTTACTACTCAGAGTCATCCGGATTAGTGTCAAAGTTTGCATCGTTGTAATCCGTTACGACGAACTCTTTTACCACCTCCTTAATCGAGAAAATTCCTTAGTCCACTAGTTACTAAGGATAAGTTTGACCACTGTCATGTGATCCATTCCTGCATCACTCTTGTACCCCTTGACTGACTCATGGCGAGGCACACTCCAGGTGCGGTACATAGCATACTGTAGAGCCTACATCTAAAGCATAGAGGACGACCTTCGTCCTTTCTCTCTCTTCTGCCATGGTCAGGTCTTGAGTCTTACTAAATACTCACACCTTATAACACAGCCAAGAACTCCTTCTTTGCCAATCTATTTTGAACTCCTTCAAAATCTTGTCACGGTGCGTACTCATTTGAAAGTACTATCAAGCAATTTTGATATATCCTTATAGATCTTGATGCTCAATGTTCAAGTAGCTTAATCCAGGTTTTCCATTGAAAAACACTTTTCGAATAACCCTATATGCTTTCCAGAAATTCTACATCATTTCTGATCAACAATATGTCAACAACATATACTCATCAGAAATGCTATAGTGCTCCCACTCACTTCTTTGGAAATACAAGTTTCTCATAAACTTTGTATAAACCCAAAATCTTTGATCATCTCATCAAAGCATACATTCCAACTCCGAGATGCTTACTCCAGTCCTTAGAAGGATTGCTGGAGCTTTGCATACTTGTTAGCATATTTCAGGATTGACAAAACCTTCTGGTTGTGTCATATAAAACCTTTCCTCAAGAAAATCGTCGAGGAAACAATGTTTTGACACCCTATCTGCAAGATTTCATAAATAATGCAATAACTGCTAATATAATTCCAACAGACTCTTAGCACCGCTACGAGTGAGAAAGTCTCATCGTAGTCAACTCCTTGAACTTGTCAGAAAACATTATAGCGACAAGTCGAGCTTTCTGAATGGTGACACTTACCATCATTGTCCGTCTTCCTTTTAAAATCCATCTGTACCCAACAGCCTTAGGACCATTAAGTAGTTCTTCCAAATTTTATACTTTGTTTTCGTACATGGATCCTCTCTCGAATTTTATGGCCTCGAGCCTTTCGTCGGAATCCGGGCCCACCATCGCTTGTCCATAGCTCGTAGGTTCATTGTTGTCTAGCAACATGACCTCCAAGACAGGATTACGTACCACTCTGAAGTAGTACGCATCCTTGTCGACCTACGAGGTTTGGTAGTGACTTGATCTGAAGTTTCATGATCACTATCTACAGCTTCCACTTCAATTGGTGTAGGCGCCATAGGAACAACTTCCTGTGCCCTGCTACACACTAGTTGAAGTGATGGTTCAATAACCTCATCAAGTCTCCACCACCCTCCCACTCAATTCTTTCAAGAGAAACTTTTCCTCGAGAAAGGACCCGTTTCTAGAAATAATCACTTTTGCTTTTGGATCTGAATTAGGTGGTATACCCAACTGTTTTTGGGTGTCCTATGAAGATGCATTTTATCCGCTTTGGGTTCGAGCTTATCCGGCAAAACTTTTTTACATAAGCGTCACAGTCCCAAACTTTTAAGAAATGACAGCTTAGGTTTCTCTAAACCATAGTTCATACGGTGTCATCTCAACGGAATTACGTGGTGCCCTATTTAAAGTGAATGCGGTTGTCTTTAATGCCTAACCCATAAACGATAGTGGTAATTTGATAAGAGACATCATGGTATGCACCATATCCAATAGGGTGCATTCATGATGTTAGGACACACCATCACACTATGGTGTTCCAGGCGGTATTAGTTATGAAACAATTTCCACAAGGTCTTAATTGTGTACCAAACTCGTAACTCAGGTATTCATCTCTATGATCGTATCATAGACATTTTATCCTCTTGCCACGATGATCTTCAACTTCACTCTGAAATTGCTTGAACCTTTCAATAGTTCAGACTCGTGTTTCATCAAGTAAATATACTTAGAATCTACTCAAATCATCTGTGAAGTAAGAGCATAACGATATTCACTATGTGCCTCAGCACTCATTGGATTGCACACATCAAATGTATTACTTCCAACAAGTTTCTCTCTTGTTTCATCTCACTGAAAAACGAGGCCTTTCAGTCATCTTGCCCATGTGGTATGATTTGCATGTCTCAAGTGATTCAGAATCAAGTGAGTCCAAACGATCCATCTATATGGAGTTTCTTCATGCATATATACCAATAGACATGGTTCACATGTCTCAATCTTTTAAAAAACGAGTGAGTCCAAAGGTCCATCAACATGGAGCTTCTTCATGCGTTTTATACCAGTATGACTCAAATGGCAGTGCCACAAGTATGTGGTACTATCATTACTATCTTACATCTTTTGGCATGAACATGTATATCACTACGATCGAGATTCAATAGACCATTCATTTTAGGTGCAAGACCGTTGAAGGTATTATTCAAATAAATAGAGTAACCATTATTCTCCCTAAATGAATAACCGTATTGCGATAAACATAATCCAATCATGTCTATGCTCAACGCAAACACCAAATAACAATTATTTAGGTTTAACACCAATCTCGATGGTAGAGGGAGCGTGCGATGCTTGATCACATCAACCTTGGAAACACTTCCAACATATATCGTCATCTCACCTTTAGCTAGTCTCCGTTTATTCCATAGCTTTTTATTTCGAGTTACTAACACTTAGCAACCGAACCGGTATATAATACCCTGGTGCTACTAGGAGTACTAGTAAAGTACACATTAATATAATGTATGTCCAATATACTTCTGTCGACCTTGCCAACCTTCTCATCTACCAAGTATCTAGGGTAGTTCTGCTTCAGTGACCGTTCCCCTCATTACAGAAGCACTTAGTCTCGGGTTTTGGGTTCAACCTTGGGTTTCTTCACTAGTAACTGATTTGCCGTTTCATGAAGTATCCCTTCTTGCCCTTGCCCTTCTTGAAACTAGTGGTTTTACTAACCATCAATAATTGATGCTCCTACTTGATTTCTACTTTTGTGGTGTCAAACGTCGCGAATAGTTCAAGGATCATCATATCTATCCCTGATATGTTATAGTTCATCACGAAGCTCTAGTAGCTTGGTGGCAGTGCCTTTGAAGAACCCATCACTATCTCATCTGGAAGATTAACTCCCACTCGATTCAAGCGATTGTAGTACTTAGACAATCTGAGCACATGCTCAACGATTGAGCTTTTCTCCCTTAGTTTGCAGGCTAAGAAACTTGTCGGAGGTCTTACAATGGCGCCATGCCATACTGCCAATCCGGCTTGAGCTTGCAGTTGGCGATGTAGTTCACCATATAAGACACCTCGTCGTGAGGCATCTCCCTGGTGCTGAGCCGGCTTGGGTCGAAGCGACCGCTCATCTGACAGATCAGATGAGGCCGGCCTTGGAGCGGAAGGACCCAGCGCTCGACAAAGGCAGCGATCAAGTCGGGCCCGGTCAGGCGGTCCGACTGGATGAGCACCCGAAGTCGGGCGACGGCTCCGGCTCTAGCCGGCGTCAGTGATCTGGCCCGGTAGGACCATGAAGCCGACCTCCCAGCCGGCGAGCCGGCTACGTAAGCCGGCAAGTTGACATAGTCACCGTTTAGGGCAATGTTCTTTACATAAAAGTAAGACCGTTGCCAGAGCTTCACCTACTGGATCAGCGCGATTGAAGGGAAAGGGTTGGTGGCGGTGAACCTCCTCATGGCGATGAAGGCGCCGCACGGAGCCGGCACGCCGGCCGTGACCGTGCCAAGCTTGGATTGAAAGAACTCCCCCCAGAGCTTGATGGTGGGGAGGACGCCGAGGAAGCCTTCGCACAAAGAGACGAAGGCCGACAGCAGCACCACCGTGTTGGGGTGACGTGGTGCGGCTGGAGCTGGTAGAAGTCCAGGAACGCGCGGAAGAAGCCACTGGCGGGGAGGCCGACGTCGCGCATGCAGTGCGAGTAGAAGATCACCCGCTCGCCTTCCTCCGGTGCCGACGAGATCTCCCTCGCTAGCACGAGGCGGACGTGCACGAGATCCTCGCTCGGCAGCCGCCGCGTCTTGCGGAGAAACACGATGTGGTCTTCACGCATGGTGGAGCCGTCCCAAGAGCTCGACGTCGGAGCCATGGCGGCGAGCGCGACGACTGGGAGCGCCCGGCGTGGAGGCAGCAAGCCTGCGGCACGCTGGGAGGAAGAATGGACGGCGAGGGGATACCGCAGCAAGGCAGAAGAAGATGGGGCCAGGGCGGGGGCGAGCGTGCGAACGACTGCTGCTCCCCCTCCCCGCCCCTACTTATAGCCTCGCGTGGCGAAGCCGAGGAGGCGAGGCGCGGGGGGGGGGCATGGGATTAACTGCGCCCACTCCCCCACGCCCCGTGATTATCGCGCCGTGATGGCGAGTGGGAACCGCCACCGGAAGACGTGCAGTCAGTTTGGGCCACAGAAGATCCGCGCACGGGCCGAGGCGCGGGAGTGGCGGGCCCCGGCCTGCGACGGCGTTCCATCACGCGCGTGGGCTGACAGGCCCTGCCAGTCAAAGGGTGCCACGTGGCACGCAGAAGGCGGGCGGTCAGCCTGCCGCTCGGCTGGCGCGCCCGATGGTTCCCGCCTTCGAATTTTGAGAAGGCTTCGTCGAGAAGGCACGCAAGGATGGCCGGCTCCTAGCTGCCGGATCCTCGGGATAGGAAGCTGGCTGAGCTTCACGATTTCCTCTTCAGCCGTGAAGACCCAACCAGTTTCGGGGACTACTGTCGGATTAAATGACCACGGGTAGCCTAACCGGCTCCCTTTGGCCCTTAGAAAAAACAACGGGCCGATCGGGCCTCGTGGCACCTAAGACACGGGGCCGCCTTCCTCCAGCCGTCTGTCACCTAGGCCGGTTGGTCGAAGGCGGCCCAGCCGTAAAACAACCTTTGGAGGACGCCACGATCGGGCTGACTCCAAGAAGCCGGCCCATGAAGGACCGACTTCCCGAAGGCGGCCCATGAAGAGCCAACTCCCAAAAGAAAGCGGCCGAACGCTGCCTCCAAAGGCCATCACCCGTAACGGTGACGGGACAGGGCGTGGCTACAGCAAACCCTGCCACCCCCGAATCCCGGAGAATGCATGGCTACAGTACGCCGTACGGGGCAGCCATCCCCCGTCCGGCATGGCACTATTGCCATGAGAGTCATGACGCCATCCACGATGGGTCACCAATACGGCCCGCAGGCGGCGGGCCCCTTCGGTCAGAGAGGCATCCGAAGGCGGCCCGGCCTCCCCCAGCCGGCCCAAGGCCGGGCCGGCTTCCAATAGCCGGCTTGCTCCCCCCCTCGGGGCGCGCGCACCATTAAGCATATGAGACACGGTAAGGCTACAGCGGGAGCCCGCAAGGCGGCGGCACTGTAGCCATGCTTACCTCGACAAAGCCCTTGTCATCAGAGGCAAGGCCACAGTAACCAGCCCCCGACAAGATCCCCCACGCGGTGGGGTCGACCTGTCAACCAACGGGTCGACAGCCGGTGGGACCCACTAGTCGGCGGGCCCCAGAAGCCGGCGGAGAAGGCGGCGGTCACAGACACTGACGCCTGGGCCCACGCCCAACCGGATTACCATTGTACCCCCGGGGAGTAGGCCTATATAAACCCCTCGGGACACCCATGCAAAGGGTGGATCTCATAGAGTTTTAGACACTGCCATAGGGAGAGAAGAGAGCTAGCCTTGCCCTTCTTCCTCCTCCCACCGAACAGCTCAAGGAGCATCTTGTAGCCACTTGTTGATCTAGTGATCATGCGGAGACCCTGCAGAGCAGCAGTAGGGGTGTTATCTCCACGAAGAGCCCCGAAGCTGGGTAAGATTTGCCGGCATGTCTTCGCCTTATCCCGTTTCCAGGCACCGGCGATGTCTTACTGGCTCCCACAATGATAAGCCATCCGTTGGCATATGTCGCACCTACCACCCGACAGATGGCTAGACCAGTGATGGGAGTACGGTGGGGCGGTGAGGCCTGTGTAGCAGCCACTACAAAAAAAATACACTTCCGTGATGATACGTGTTTGTCACAGTAGGTCGCATTTTTTGACATGCATGTACATCCATGACGATTTTATGATAGAATCAAGATAGTGATACCTCTGCTGTCGTAGAAGTGTTCCATGACATTACCAAAATTATCATCACGGAAGTGTCCGCTTCCATGACGATAAATCGGGCGTCACAGAAGTGCTTTCGTCAAGGTGACCGACACGTGGCATCCACCGTAACGGAACGCCGTTAAGCTATCAGGTCAGGTTTTGGATCCGATAATCCGTTAACAGCCCCGACTGTCGTGGAATTGTCACGTCAGATGTCCTAGTGAAAGGACTTCATCGTGGAGCCATCGCAACTAGGAAGCTTGAAGGGGTTAATCGGGACAAGAGACACGAGAGGTTTTATACTAGTTCAGCCCCTTACGATGAAGGTAAAAGCCTATGTCTAGTTGTGATTGGGATTATGTATGTCTCAATAACCAGGAAGCATAATCGCTTGACCTAGCTCTCGAGTTGTTGTTTCGTACCTTGAACCGCCGCCGGGTTGTCCCTTTATATACTGAGGTCGACGCCCAGTGGCTCTATAGAGTCCCGGCCGGCTTATAGATTGTATCTGGCTCGGTCTCTTAATCTTTCTTGCCTTACAATACAAGCTACATGATCAAGGCGGTTTAACACTACGGGCCTTAGGTCACCTTTGGGCCGTTGGGCCTTTACTAAGCCGCCGTCTTCAAACTTGAGCTTCTGTCTTCAAGAATGCTTGTAAGTATAACCCGGCTCCTTTCGGCGGGTCATACTAGTAGTTATATCCCCAACATTAGGCCCCAGGCTGATTTGAACTAGTTCATGTCAGTCTTCAATACTTAAGAAAAAAAATTCTCCGCCTCTTATTTAAGGGGATTCATGTAACCCGCCATGACGTCATCATTCAAGTTTGTGGTAACCCGCCATGACGTCACCTGTCATAAATGTATGCTTTGTCCAACACATCTCAAAGGATCTTTATCTTAATGACCATCTGAAAATCGAGGCGCCTTTGTAGTTGGATAATTATATTTTTCAGCCTCCTCGTTTTTCGCGCCCACTTCACAGGTTTTTCCTTATAAATAGACCCGACTAGGTCTTTCTTCATTCTTACCTTTCCTCGTCTTCTTCCTCTCACCCCTACTGTCGCTCGAGCTCCGCCGCCGCTGCAGCGCACCTTCGTCTCCGTCGACTTTGGCCGCTGCATCAACCTGAATCTGTCCAGAGAACGGCGGCGCCCCTCCGCAACAGATCTACCGCTGTAAGTTTTCCCCTTTCTGCCTCTTAGATCCATGCTAGGGTTAGCGAGTTCCTCTATACAATTCGTAGTTCATCTTAGTTCTTTGTGTTTCTTCTGCCGTGGCTTCCTTTGATCCAACCGTAGCATAGATCTCATGCGGTAGCTGTTCCGCATCCATTTTAGGTACTAGCAGATCCTCTTTCTTTGTAAAGAATCCCCATTAGAACGCATGAACTCCTCTGTACCCTGTTTCTAGGTCTAGAAATTTTTCTTTTCTGAACCTTGGTTTGATCCAAAATAATTACCGCAAACTGTGGAACTTGTTTGTCCCGCACTTAGGAAAAATCCATAACTTGTTAGACTTGCTAGTCATGGCGGCTCTGACTGCCGGTTTAAGAAAGTGATAATATGAACTTCTCCTGTTAGTTGAAATAACATTGATGGCCTTAACACCCTTATGGCGGCTTACGTAACCCGGATGGAAATATCCTTATACCATTAGGCCCCTTCATAAGTTGCCATAGTTCATTCCCGCAATATTTTTCCTGCCCGGCTTAAATTTGAACCGGCCTTATTTACCTTGCATTTAGGCTTTCAAACGTAATGGCGCCCAAGGCACCTACCACTTGCAATTGGGTGAAATCCATTGTCACTGACAGGACATTAGACGACTTCGTCAAAACTGGGTATCTGCCCAAGAAAGAAGTCATGCCTTACCGTGCTCCTCACCCGGACGAAGAAATCCCTCAGCCCAAAGACGGAGAGGTGGTTGTTTTTACCGATCATATGAACCGGGGCTTTACTCCTCCCGGTTCAAAAATTTTCAGAGATGTGCTGAAGTTTTTTGACCTTCACCCACAAGACATTGGACCCAATTCCGTGTCTAACATCTGCAACTTCCAAGTGTTCAACGAAGTTTACCTTGGCGAAGAGCCAAACCTGTTACTTTCAGGGAGCTGTTCTATTTGAACCGCCAGACAGAGTGTGCCAGTGGTCAGAGCTTGGAACTTGGTGGAATTTCAATTCAGCACCGCAGGGATGCACTTTTCCCCTATGCTAACCCGCCAAGCCATCCAAAAGATTGGAACATGACATGGTTCTACTGCAAAGATACCTCCCCAGCTGACGAGAATCTCCTGCCCGACTTTCGTGCCCTCCGTATTGACACCAATCATCATTTGCCAGACAAGATTACTTCCGCAGAACGCAGATCCCTCTCTCCTAGCATAGCCAAGATCAAAGCTCTGTTAGGGAACGGGTTGACGGGTATTGACCTGGTCTGAGTCTGGCTTGCCTGGCGGGTTATCCCTTTAAGCCTCCGCACCATCTTAATGTGCGAATACACTGGCGCCAAGAATGACCCCCTACGCCATAGCTCTGTCGACTTACCTGCTCATGTTGTTGATGACATGACCAAATCTCTTCTCAACGAGACTCTGGCGGATTGTGGCAGAGTGGGTCTCGCCCCGTTTTGCAAAGACAACCCGGCTCCAAAGGTAAAAACACCCCTATATAAAAAATGTTTACCTTATTTTCTTAATGCTTCACCCATATTAACAATACACTTAATCCTTGCAGGCGGGTGATAAATTTTGGAAGGTTAAATATGATCATGAAGCGGATAAGAAAGCCAGGAAAGAAAAAAGAGCCGCCAGGAAAGAAGCTTCCCAAAGGAAGGGCAAGAAAGCTACTGCTTCTGACTTGCTTCGGCTGTCAGACTCTTCTGAGTCAGAAGTAGCCCTTGATTCCCTTGGCTTATTATTTAATCATGTTATTGACACTGATCATCTCTAGGAGGACACTGGGACAAGCCGTAGCAAGGCTGACGAGGTAACTATCCTTTCCTCTGACTCCGAGCCTTTGCCAAGACAGAAAATCCGCAGAGTGACCCGGAAAGTAAGATTTTCTCATCCTCTAGCTCATCACGATCCTCAACTTCTTTTGAAGCGGCAAATTCATGAGAGCTGGAGGCAGACCCGGACCAGCAAGGACGCAGAGCTCTCCTCCGGCTTACCAAATACTCCAAGGAAACGCCGAAACGAGGTTACCTCTATCTTAAGTAAATTTTACCCTTGGCGCGTCTCTTTCGTCAACCACTCAATTCCTCTGACTCGGATTATCAGGATACTTCCCATCCCTCCGGCGAGTCATTGCAATCCAATCTGCCGACTTTCAAGACTATACCGGGGTATAACAAACCACTCACTTTTTGTAGTTTATTGTAATCTTCTTACTTCTGTATTAATCTTTTGATTTGAATGCAGTGTTCAGGCTAAACCCAGCAAGAGGGTTAGAAAAAATAAATCGGCTGATGAGAGAGTCGCCACTGATGAGCCGGCTCTTGAAACAACCGTGCCGGAGTCAAGCACTCATGAGCCGCCACCTGAACCAGCACAAGATGTGTCACCTCCTACTGACCTGCCTACTGACCAAGGTGCTTCCGGGTCAGAAAATCCCAAACCTCCGAGTCCAACCCAGACAGCTGATCCTTCCAATACTGATGTCGAGATCACCGGAATTGGTCATACTGACCCGGGGAGGCCAACCGTGCTGGCCAAATGCCCCGCCAAGGAAGAACTTCTGGACCAACGCCGAGTCAAGATGGACGTCACCAATTATGCTCATATGAGCTTTGGAGATGTCTTCTCTGGCTATATGAGCCAAGTGCACAGCAGCCGAAACCTTGAAATTGACATGGTGAAGCAGATGCACCATAAATTCGAGGTATGATCCCTGTTCTTTTACTCATTATCCTTCAGTATGTTAGCCCCCAAGTCTGCTGCTTAAGATGCTTATGTTGTAGACTTAGAAATAAATTTAACAACATGAAGACAAAATAGACTTTCGGCTTACCATGTAGTTCCCAAGGGGCGGCTTAACCAATATGGTTGACCCGCTCTTTATAGAGAAATTCTTATGGGTCTTTAAACAACAATATGCATTAGCCCCCAAGTGCCAAGTGTTATTGTTTACAAAATATTTGGGACTTACTCATATGAATCACCATATAATGAACCGTCGTAGAACAGAAAAAACTCTGCAAGACATTAGCCCCCAAGTGCCAAGTATGTTGCTGGCAAAATGCTTAGGATTTAAATACTGCATAAATAACTTACTTAATTTTATACTTGCACAGGCTTCCACGAGTCAATTTGAATGGGAGGTGACCAATTTGAAGAGCCGCCTTGAATTCCAAGAGTTGGAACTTGAGAAGGCCAACAGTAAGTTCGAGTTCAGTGTTTCTGAACAGGATAAACTGAAGAAAGACTTTGAAACTGAAAAGAAAGCCTGGGCGGATGAGAAGACCGCATTGATAAGTCGGGCTGAAAAAGCAGAAGTGGCTCTTGAAGAAGTCACTGGAGAATTGTCCGGGTTAAAACACCATATTTCACAAATGGTCGCAGCCATCTTCGGTAAGTCGCCTTGCCGTTGCGTTCATATCTTAAGCCGGACAATAGAGTATGTGCCAGAAATTAACCTTTCTGAGTATGCTTTGTACATGCCCTAGAAGTGCAAATTTAAACCACAACATGCTGAGAAGTTAAAGGCTGTGTATACCTTGGTGGAACAATTGTACACCGGGTCACAACGTACCCTTGCTTCGGTGGCCTTATACAATGAAGTGCCAACCCTCCTACCACGGGTCTTGAGTAAGCTGTTAGTTCTTCCACAATGGATCAATGAATTGCGACGGTCAGCTGCAAGAGCCGGAGCGGTAAATGCTCTAAGCTGGGCTAAGGCATGGCTACCTGAACTAGATCCGGAAGATATCGCCATTGGTTATCCAAGTCTCAAGGAAGATGGCACGTCATTTGAAGAGGCGGATTTCCTTGCCTGTGTCAAAGAGGTACGCCCCGTGGCGACTCTGATAGCCGCTGAGGTGGATTATACCAAGTACCAGGCGGGTTATGATGAACAAAAACGAAGGATTCCAACACCTGATATGATGTGACCAGTCTGATTCCCCCAATTCGTAAGCATACCTTTGCTCCTGAAGTTGACCCGGCCGGTCTTGTTGATGATGAAGCAGAATTTGAAGCCTTAAAGAACATTGACTGGTCATCATCAACCTTCCAGGAAAAGGAGCAGAGCGGGAGCGCGGAGAGGGCTAACCCGGACGCTTCCGGCCAATCTTGAAGGTGAAGCTGTCATGGCGGGTCAACACCTGGTGTAAAAAAACAATGCAAACTATTTGGACTTAATGAGTCCTGTAATGGGATAGAGACAACTCTGTTGTGGCCATGCCATCATGCATGTTTTGATGCTTAACATTTTTAAGCCGCCTTGTTATATTCGTGCACACAGTCAATCGTTTCCAAAAAACCGTCCTTCAAATAAACGGCTTAGGTAGGTCAAAAATGTGAGCAAAAATAATCATAAATTAGCTGGTTGAAAAAACACAACTATAATAAAATTTTACCACTGGCCCCATCGGTTCATATGACCCGGCCGGTAAGGATGAAGATCCGATATTTTGGATACCCGGAAAGTATCTCGATGCTTAAGGGCTGGCGACTCATTAGTCGATATTGAACCGGGTTACAAACATTATGTTTATAACTGTAAGTCTTAGAAAAAATCTTAAGTCAAACAACGGGGCTTCCAAAGATAACTTAAATCAAGAAAGAGAAATAACAATGGCAAGGCTACTGATTCGGATACGATCAGTGAACCGTCCCAGAGGGGTTTAAACTAGGATTCGAATACGATCATGTAGACCCCAATGGCTTTGGCATTGCGCCGATCAAGAGGGTACCGACAGCTGTGTTCTCTTTGGTTCGAATACGACCTATGTTTGAACAGGAAGCCCCCTAATGACCTTGAGAGTTTTTTAATGACTCTGATTCGAATACGATCAAAGTCGGTTCCCAATTGGGGTTAAGCTATGATTCGAATACGATCAAGAAGCCTCCAAGTGAGCTCGGTAGTGTGCCAATCAAAAGGGTATCGACAGCTATGTTCTCTTTGGTTCGAATACGACCTATGTTTGAACAGGAAGCCCCCTAGTGATCATAATTTTGAACAGCTAGCTTCGAATACGATTGTAAGCCGGATCAGAACGGGCTGAGCCAGGTCAAATATGACCCGCCCCCGAGCGATCATGTGAGAAAATGATGACAGTTATAATGACAAAGTTACCTTGTTAGAAGGGAAAAAAAGGACAAAGGTCCTGCTTTATTATTCATCATAATATGTACATTGGCAAAGTATATACATCAGTGGAGCCTATGGCTCAAGTGTAGTAGGGCCGAAGATGAGCAATATTCCACGGCCTCCGGGTCTCCTCCTCCGACTTACGTGAGTCTTTGTGCTCTCGAACATTGAGGGAGTCCTGGACTAGGGGGTGTCCGGATAGCCGGACTATCATCGTCGGCCGGACTCCAAGACTATGAAGATACAAGATTGAAGACTTCGTCCTGTGTCCGGATGGGCCTTTCCTTGGCGTGGAAGGCAAGCTTGGCAGTACGGATATGTAGATCTCCTACCATTGTAACCGACTCTGTGTAACCCTAGCCCTCTCCGGTGTCTATATAAACTGGAGGGTTTTAGTCCATAGGACAAACAACCATTACAACAATCATACCATAGGCTAGCTTCTAGGGTTTAGCCTCCTTGATCTCGTGGTAGATCCACTCTTGTACTACCCATATCATCAATATCAATCAAGCAGGAGTAGGGTTTTACCTCCATCGAGAGGGCCTGAACCTGGGTAAAAACATCGTGTCCCTTGTCTCCTGTTACCATCCGCCTAGACGCACAGTTCGGGACCCCCTACCCGAGATCCGCCGGTTTTGACACCGACATTGGTGCTTTCATTGAGAGTTCCTCTGTGTCGTCACCGATAGGCTTGATGGCTCCTTCGATCATCAACAACGACGCAGTCCAGGGTGAGACTTTTCTCCCCGGACAGATCTTCGTGTTCGGCGGCTTCGCACTGCGGGCCAATTCGCTTGGCCATCTGGAGCAGATCGAAAGCTACGCCCCTGGCCATCAGGTTAGATTTGGAAGCCTAAACTTCACGGCAGACATCCGCGAAGACTTGATCTCCGATGGATTCGAGCCACAGCCGAGCGCGCCGCACTGTCGTGATGGGCATGATTTAGCTCTGCTGCCGGACAGTGCCCTGGAGGCCGCACATGAGTCCGCTCCGATCCTTAATTCGGAGCCGACCGCGCAGATCGAGGACGGGTGGCTAGACACCGCCTCGGGGGCTGCAACTTCTACGGTGATGGAGCCGAATACTGACCTTGTCCCTTGTAAAGCTCGTGACTCCGAGGTGCCGGACTCCTCGCCCGACTCCAAACCTCCTGCGCCCCTGCCAATCGAATCCGATTGGGCGCCGATCATGGAGTTCACCGCCGCGGACACCTTTCAGCACTCACCCTTTGGCGACATCCTGAATTCGCTAAAGTATCTCTCGTTATCAGGAGAGCCCTGGCCGGACTGCGGTCAGGACGGTTGGGATGCGGACGACGAAGAAATTGAAACCCCACCCACCACCCACTTTGTAGCCACTGTCGATGATCTAACCGACATGCTAGACTACGACTCCGAAGACATCGACGGAATGGACGACGACGCCGGAGACGACCAAGAACCAGCGCCTACCGGGCACTGGAAAGCCACCTCAACTCATGATATATATATGGTGGACACCCCAAAACGGAGCGATAACGAGGAACAACGGGACGCGGCGAAGGATAATTCCCCCGAAAAACAACCAAAACGGCGACGCAAGCGCCGCCCCAAGTCCCGCCTCGATAAACCAGCCATAGAGCAGGGCAAACTAGTGGACGACGAACATGCAACCAAGCAACCATCCGAACAGGATGAATCGGATAATCAACCCATCCCCGGCGAAAACAACAGTCCAGATGATCTTACGCCGAACACACCACCGGAGCATAAGAACCTTCACAAAAGGCTTGTCGCCACTGCAAGAAGTTTGAAGAAGCAGAAACAGAAGCTCAAAACAGCGGAAGACATACTCAGAATGAGGTGGAGCAAAGTACTCAAGACCGCGGACAAATATGGCAATAGCCACCAAGCAAAGAGCTACCCGAAGCGCAAGCTGCTGCCCGAATTCGACGAGTAGGCCGTAGAGCCCCCACAATCAAAAAGCAAAGAGGCCGCCTAGCCGGATAGACGACCAGATGACAGGCCAAGAGCGGCAAGCGGCGCCGCACACAAGCCGGCGCACGACACACATAAAGATCATCGCAAAATAGATGGCCCGGTCAGGTCCATTTATGGGCCAAAGAAGAGGGCCCCAGGAAGCAACACAACACACCGAGGGGGTGAAAATAACGGCACCCCTAAATACAGGGGCGCTGCACACCCACTATGTTTCACCGATGAGGTGCTGGATCATGAATTTCCAGCGGGATTCAAGCCTGTAAACATAGAGGCATACGACGGAACAACAGACCCTGGAGTCTAGATTGAGGATTACATCCTACACATACATATGGCTAGAGGAGACGATCTCCACGCCATAAAATATCTACCCCTCAAGCTCAAAGGGCCAGCTCGGCATTGGCTCAAAAGCCTCCCAGAAAATACCATTGGAAGTTGGGAAGAGCTCGAGGACGCGTTTAGAGCAAATTTTCAGGGGACTTATGTCCGCCCCCCGGATGCAGACGATTTAAGTCACATAACCCAACAGCCCGGAGAGTCAGCACGCAAATTCTGGAACAGGTTCCTCACCAAAAAGAACCAAATAGTCGACTGTCCGGACGCCGAAGCCTTAGCAGCTTTTAAACATAACGTCCGAGATGAATGGATCGCCAGACACCTCGGCCAGGAAAAGCCAAGAACAATGGCCACGCTGACAAGCCTCATGACCCGCTTTTGCGCGGGGAAAGATAGCTGGCTAGCAAGATGCAGCACCAGCAACCCGAGTACATCTGAGATCAGAGATGGAAAGGGAAAATCACGGCGCAGAAAGGATCAGCGCCGAAATAAAGAAAAGGGCCCAAAGAACACGGCAGTCAACACCAGATTCAAAAGATCGCGGCCGAACAACAAAACACTGCCTCTTAAGGACAATAGTGATGAGCTATCCAACCTAAACAAAATTTTCGATCGGATATGTCAAATCCACAGTACCCCCGGGAAGCCTGCAAACCACACCCACCGAGATTGTTGGGTCTTCAAACAGTCCGGCCAACTCAACGCCGAACACAAGGGGCTCGACATGCCAAGTGAGGACGACGACGAACCCCACCAGCAGAGCGCCAGAAAACAAAAGACTTTCCCACAAGAAGTCAAAACAGTAAACTCACTTCATGTGATAAAACGGAACAATAGTGCGGCACCCACTAAAGTACGCGTCGCACGGTCCACCCCAGCGGAATCCCGAGATTGGATGTCAAAACCAATTACTTTCGACCGCCTGGATTATTCCAGAAGTATTCGAAACGCAGGATGGACTGCTCTGATATTGGATCCTATAATCGACGGACTACAATTTACACAAGTCCTAATGGATGGCGGCAGTGATTTAAACCTGCTATATCCGGACACAATCCGCAAGTTGGGGATAGACCCTACTAAAATTCGCCATAGCCGCACTTCCTTCAAAGGAGTAACACCAGGGCCTTACGCCAAGTCCATGGGCTCCTCACTACTAGAATTGTGTCCGGTCCACCCGACAACTTCCATCGCGAAAAGCTACTCTTCCATGTCGCCCCATTTCAAAGTAGCCATCAAGCACTATTGGGACGTGAAGCTTTCGCCCGCTTTAACGCAATACCGCACTACGCGTCCCTTACGCTAAAAATGCCCGGTCCACGCGGCATCATCTCCTTACAAGGTCGCTCAAGACCCCGGACATGGCTAGGCGAGTCCGGCACAAATAAACCAGGGGCTTCCTAGCCTCACACCCCTTCACAAGGGGCTTTGCGTATGAACGCTAAGAGCCAATAAAAGCTCAACTTTATTCATTTATTCATACTCCATTTTAAATACATTTCTTGCACAATTTCTTTTCAAGATAAGTTCCTCTCTTTTACAGATGAACAACGTGTACACCCGTCCAGGATACGGCACAATGGAGATACAGGAGCAGACGTGCAGTAGGGACCCGTGGCAAGGATTCTTTTCAGATTAAGACCTTGCGTAAACCTTTCTTACTGTCTCTTGCTGATTCACATCCCTCGGTTTTTCACCATAACCGACGAGGAGGCTGGCATTTTGGCATCGGCCGCGTCAGAAATTTTCGCCTGTACCTGGACACTAGGGGCTTAGGGCATTGTTCTGCCCGCTATCATAAAGACCGAATACCTTAGGGAGTGTTCGGCGTCTCGAGTTAGGCCTTATATGCATCAGCTCCGAATCATGTCTTTGGTCGCCCGGCTCCTGTGTTTTGCTGCCTTACATTCCGTATCATCGGCTAATGCGGCACCAGGAGAACTACTGCGATTGTGCCCCGGTTCGGCCGGGCGAACACCTCAGTAGAGAAAGCCGAAAACTGACTGTCATGATACAGCGAGAGACTGGTCAACCACTCGATTGACTACCGGAATGTTTAGAATTCCTCCGCTTTGACGAAGGTCCGTTTCCCGGTTAGGCACATACGCTCCCCGAATTCGGAGAGCGCGGTGCCCCTAGGGGCTATATCGTAGCCCCACCTTCGAACTCCTATGGCTAAGTGAAAGTGATAAAGCATCATAGTCCGGTTGCCTCGTTTGCTACGCTAACACCTCCTTCACAGGACCAAGACGTTGGATTAAGTGTGAAAATGCGCTATTTTGCAAACACCCCTGCACCATGTGCGTGGGGGCTGAAGCCGAAGACTGCCATCTTTCAGGTTATACACAAAGTATACATTAACGGCTGCACACGAGATATTTCAATACTTGAACGCACACGTATAAAAAGCACTTATATTATGAATATCGTTTTACATATCATAAAGATCATTTGAACATGACATTTTTTGAGCACTGCGACTCTATTATAGTAGCACCCCGCAGAACTTCCCCAAAATAGTGCTCGACGGGTAATCGGCTCTCGTCCGAACCCCGGGTTGCAACATCGGTGGCATGCATCTCCGTCCAGTATGTCTTCACACGGGCGAGGGCCATCCGAGCACCCTCTATGCAGGCCGACCGCTTCATCGCCTTGATATGCGGCACCGCCCCAAGGAATTGCTGCAATAAGCCAAAATAACTCTTCTTCTTGGGCCTATCCGGCCAAATATGAGCCACTACATCCGTCATGGCAAGTCCGGACAATCTATTCAGCTCAGCCCACTCAGCCAACCGATCGGTCAGCGGAAGTGAACGCTCCGGACTATGGAATTGAGACCAAAAGAGCTCTTCCGTCTCGTGATCCTTTTGACTTCGGAAGTGCACAACGACATCTGCCGCACTCGCCGCTAAATCCATATAAGGATCCTCCGGACCCCACAGCTGGCCAAGCTGAGCATACTTCAGATCTGTAAACTTCTTGCGCAGCAGAAAGGGCTTGCCAGCCGCAATATCTCCGGCCTGACGCAGCTCCTCCTTTATAGCCCTCATTGCAGAACGAGCATCCTTGGCTTCGGCGGTGGCCTTCTTCAGGTCTTCTTGCTCCGCTCGGCGTTCTTTTTCAAGAACCTCATAGCGGCCGGTAACATCTTTCAGCTTCACGGCTATTTCGGCCATCTCCTACCTGCTTCGGCAGTGAGCAGCCCTTTCGGCTTCTAGCTCGTCGGCCGCCTTCGAGGCGGCCGCATCACTCCTTCTGGCCTGCTCCTTGGCCCGAGCAAGCTCTGCTCAAAGGTCCTCCATAGCAGCGGCACCATCTGCATTAAGCATACATGTCGTAAGGAGTGAGCATCAGCTCCCTTACTAGGTGACCACGGAGAAACAACCTACCTTGTGACTCGTCAAGTCGATTATTGACCAGCGCGATGTCTGCATCCGCAACGTCGAGTTGCCGCTTTAGTTCAGCAACTCCATCAGTCCGGTTGGCCACCGGACTATCCGCCACCTACATAGGAAGGGCGAGAGTTAATACCTGAGATTATGATCCTCGGCACGCTGTCGCTTTCAACAACATACCGAGTCTCAGGGGCTACTATCTATACAGGGCGCACTTTATGTGTAAAACTGTCAAAAGGTATGTCATTTTTACGTACCTCAAACCCCGCCAGCAAACTTCTGACGGCATCATGCAACCTGCCCCCGGCGGATGAAATTATTTCAATCACCATACTCATCAATGTACGGCGATCTTCTGAGATAGACGCCTTCTCAAGCAGATCCTTCAGCTCCCCGGCCGTACACCAGTTGGTGCCGAACTCTCCGGCCCTGCCGGACTCGGGGATACCCTTCGTGACGACACCTCAGGGTCGTCCGCCCTGCCTGACGGTGCGGCAGATGGAGGCGTCTCGCTCTCCATCATTTCCAGACGAAGGTCCCCCGAAGACGAGCTCAACTGTGAAGGACGGAGATCCGAACTACAAGGTAAAAACCTCGGTTATCCTCAGAAGCAAAAATAGGGATGTCCCTTATTACAAAACTCCCCTTTTCCTACTTACGGCTCGTTGGAGGGCTGATTCCTTAGGGGAGATAGTGAGGCCGGGGCCTCCCCAGACGCAGGACCCTCTGGTGAAGATCTCACTACTAGGGAAAAGCCTATACACAGAATCTTAGCAGCAGCGAGGGTTAAAAACCCTCGCTACTTCTACTTACTAGCAGCGCAGGTTTTTAAACCTCGCTACTAGTTGATAGCAGCAGCGCAGGTTTATAACCCTTGCTACTACTAAGCGGTATCTACCGTGCCCCCCGGGATATGCCATAGTAGTAGCGCGGGTTTAACCCTCGCTACTACTAAGTTGATAGCAGTAGCGCGGGTTTTTAACCCTCGCTACTACTAAGTAGCCCCTGGACCATGCCATAGTAGTAGCGATGGTTATAAACCCGCGCTACTACTAAGTTGATAGTAGTAGCGTGGGTTTTTACCCCTCGCTACTACTAATCGTCTGCCATAGTAGTAGCACGGGGTATGGCCTATTTGTCAAAGTCTAACCCCCCCATAGACCGCCTTTTCAGTTTAAAAAAATAAAAGAAAATGATAAAAATGTCAAAAAAATAAAAGAAAATAAGTTTCCCATGTGATATGTGGTCTAGTTGTTGGGAAAATTTACAAATATGAATTTCGACTTTATTTGCAAAATCTCTCTGGAAATTTGTAAAATGGCCATAACTTTTGCATACGAACTCGGATGAAAAAGTTTTTTATATGAAAAATCATCTACTCGAAAAGTTACATCCGAATTTAATCGGGGGAAACCCCGTTAAACATTTTCAAAATCCTCAAAAACCTAACAGAAAAAAAGTTACGGGGCTTTTAAGATCTGGAGGCAAAATAATTCATGAAATTTCAGTTTTTTTTTAAATTTTTGTTAAATCTGGTCAAACTATGGTCAAACTAATTATTCAGGAATATTAGTGTTACTAAATATTTATTTTAGTTTTTTGAATTTTGGTCAAATCTGGTCAAACTGTGGTCAAATCTAGTCAAACTATGGTCAAACTGTGGGTCAAACTAATTATTCAAGAAATATTAGTGTTACTAATTTTTTAGAACAATAGTTTCAAACTCAAACAGTGAAATGTGTCACTACATGCTCAAGCTAAATTCCTGAGGTTAGGTTAATAGGATTGACATCTTACTATTGTCAGGAAAACAACAAGGGCAGACTTGGAAACGAGGGAGAATAGAACCCGGAAGTTAAGCATGCTCAGGCTGGAGTAGTGAGAGGATGGGTGACCGTCCGGGAAGTTAGATGATTTGGAATGATGAGGGGTGATTAGAGATTAAATTTAGCAGCGATGATGGATGATTAGAGATTTGAGGTTAAAATAATTCAGAAATTTGAAAATTAGGGGGAAAAATCAAAAAAAATTCGAAAAAATTCAATTTTTTTTCCAGAGATTACAGATTAGTAGTAGCGCGGGTTTTTACCCACGCTACTGCTATACGTTAGCTATAGCGCGGGTGGCACCCGCGCTACTGCTATAAGTTAGCTATAGCGCCTTATTAGTAGCGCCGGCCCCCGCGCTACTAATAGGCCCAAAACCCGCGCTGCTACTAGGCTTTTCGCTAGTAGTGTCTCTTCCCCCGCTTTGAGGCCTTGGCCTCCGGGTTTTCGGAAGCGGTCCTCTTCTCCCCTCGAAAGGAGGGATTCTCGATCCCCCCTTTCTTGAAAGCCTCCTTGGTAGAGGCGGTAGTTTCTCTGTTTTCCCCTTCGCCTTCCTCTGAAGGCGCAACCTCCAGCATCCTGACCAGCACGGGATCCGGCGCAGTCTCCGGGAGGGGGGCCGGACACCGTATCAGTTTCGCTTGCGCTATCCACTCCTAATCAAAGGGCGATTGGTTAAAAGGCAAATTCAAGAATATGCAAACAAACGGTGTGTCCAGACACATGGCTACTTACCTGAGCATCCGGGCGATTGCAGCTTAGGCCGGCATCCTCGGTCAATTCTGGACACACTTCTTGTGATCCGAAGAACAATTTGTACATTTCCACGGGCGTCGCGCCCATGAAGTGTTGGAGAGCTCATGGCCCCTCCGGATTGAATTCCCACAGACGGAGGGGGCGACGTTTGCAGGGCAGAAGACGCCGAATCAGCATAACCTGCATCACTATGACCAGATTGATCTCCCTCTCTTGTAGGTCCCGAATCCGGCCCTGCAATAGGGGTACATCCTTTGACGGCCCCTAGTTGAGCCCTTGGTTGACCCATGACATCAGTCGTTGTGGGGGGCCCGAGCGAAAGATGGGCGGTGGCCTCTGCCTGCTGCCCCTGGGAGCGGTAATATAGAACCACTCCTGTTGCCACAAGCCGAGCTCCTCCTGGAAAGAGCCCTCGGGCCATGGAGCATCGGCCCTCTTGCCTACAACCACCCCGCCGCACTCTGCTTGACGCCCCTCGATCATCTTCGGCTCCACGTTGAAGGTTTTGAGCCACAAACCGAAGTGAGGGGTAGTGCGGAGGAAGGCTTCGCAGACGACAATGAATGATGAGATGTGGAGGATGGACTCCGGAGCCAAGTCGTGGAATTCCAACCCATAGTAAAACATGAGCCCTCTCACAAAAGGATCCATCGGGAAGCCTAAACCCCGACGGAGGTGGGACACAAACACGATGCTCTCGCCGGGCTCGGGAGTAGAAATGACTTGCCCTTTGGCGGGCAGCCTATGCAAAATCTCGTAGGTCAGGTACCTAGCTTCTCTCAGCTTTAGCACGTCCTCTTCCGTGACGGAGGAGGGCATCCACCGGCCCTGTAGGTCGGAGCCGGACATTGTTGAAGGTCCGAGGCGCTCGAATCTGGGGCTCTGGGTGTTGGAACTCGGGGCGAGAGGCAGATTCGATTGAGGATTGAAGAAAAGAAATGTGCCTTGGTCTCGTTATAAAGAGGGAGAATACCAAGAGCCGTCCCCGTGACCGTTTGGGAGTCACCTTCGATAGAGGAGGCGTGGCAACGAGCACGGTTGGGTTACCCACGTCCGTATTGATGGGAATCCCGGAATAAGGGGAACACGATCTCTGCTTCGACAAGACGTGCCAAGGAAACCGCTTCGCTAAACGCGCTGAGGTGGTATAATAAAAATGATTCAAGTGAAGGCTTGGTAGTGGTGTGACGTCACGCCACAAAATACGTCAGTAGATTGAACTTGTGTACATAATATTCTCTCTACGGTGGTATGTGGAATTTATTTTGCAGAGCCGGACACTATCCTGGTGTTCACAATCTTCTATGAATTATTCGGAGGAGGAACTCACCTTGCAATGCCGAAGACAATATGCGCGCCGGACTCGTCGTCATTGAAGCCTGGTTCAGGGGCTACTGAGGGAGTCCTGGACTAGGGGGTGTCCGGATAGCCGGACTATCATCGTCGGCTGGACTCCAAGACTATGAAGATACAAGATTGAAGACTTCGTCCCGTGTCCGGATGGGACTTTCCTTGGCGTGGAAGGCGAGCTTGGCAATATGGATATGTAGATCTCCTACCATTGTAACCGACTCTGTGTAACCCTAGCCCTCTCTGGTGTCTATATAAACCGGAGGGTTTTAGTCCATAGGACGAACAACCATTACAACAATCATACCATAGGCTAGCTTCTAGGGTTTAGCCTCCTTGATCTCGTGGTAGATCCACTCTTGTACTACCCATATCATCAATATCAATCAAGCAGGAGTTGGGTTTTACCTCCATCGAGAGGGCCCAAACCTGGGTAAAAACATCGTGTCCCTTGTCTCCTGTTACCATCCACCTAGACGCACAGTTCGGGACCCCCTACCTGAGATCCGCCGGTTTTGACACCGACACCCGTTGTTCAAATTCTTACTGACCACAAATGGCCTTTCCCAAGGTGGGGATAACTTATGAGCATCAGTTTGATCCTGGATGAGGCGGAGCACTAAATTACCTTCCTGAAAGGATCTAGACTTAACTCGGTGGCTGTGATAACGACACAAGTCCTATTGATAAATCGCCGAACGAGCTACTGCCAAGTCCCGATGTTCATCCAATAGATCAAGAGCATCCTGGCGTGCCTGTTCATTGTCTTCCTCGACATAAGCCGGCACACAAGGTGAATCATGACGGATGTCACTAGGGAGAACCGCCTCAACTTCGTAGACCATGAAGAAAGGCGTATAACCCGTAGATCTGTAAGGAGTAGTGTTGATGCTCCATAACACAGAAGGTAACTCCTCAACCCAACAAACCGACATCCGTTGCAAAGGGACAAAGAGCCGGGGCTTGATGCCTTTCAGGATCTCTTGATTGGCTCGCTCGGCTTGACCATTGGACTGTGGGTGAGCCACTGATGAAACATCGAGCCGGATATGCTCACGTTGACAAAACTCCTCCATGGTGCCTTTAGAAAGATTAGTGCCATTGTCAGTTATAATGTTGTGTGGAAAACCAAAACAAAATATCACCTTCTTCATGAATTGAACCGCCGTGGCTGCATCACACTTACTGACCGGCTCTGCCTCGACCCACTTTGTGAACTTATCAACCACCACCAAGAGGTGAGTCTTTTTATCTTTGGATCGCTTGAAAGGCCCAACCATGTCAAGCCCCCAGACTGCAAACGTCCAAGTAATTGGAATCATCCTCAACTCTTGAGCCGGCACATGAGCCCGTCTTGAGAACTTTTGACAACCATCACATTTACTGACCAGATCTTCTGCATCCGCATGAGCTGTTAGCCAATAAAACCCATGACGAAAAGCTTTAGCCACAAGAGATTTTGACCCGGCGTGATGACCGCAATCTCCTTCATGAATCTCACAGAGAATTTCTTGGCCTTCTTCAGAAGAGATGCAACGCTGAAAAGCCCCTGTAACACTGCAATGATGCAACTCACCATTGATAATCGTCATGGACTTGGACCGCCGGGTTATCTACCTGGCCAAGGTTTCATCCTCAGGCAACTCGCCCCGTGTCATATAAGCCAGATACGGCACCGTCCAATCTGGGATGATATGAAGAGCCGCCACCAACTGTGCCTCAGGGTCAGGAACAGCCAAATCTTCCTCTGTAGGTAGCTTGACAGAAGGGTTATACAAAACATCGAAGAAAGTATTAGGTGGCACCGGCTTACGCTGAGATCCCAGCCGACTTAAGGCGTCAGCCGCCTCGTTCTTTCTACGGTCACTGTGTTCCACCTGATAACCCTGGAAGTGCCCCGCAATTGCATCAACCTCCTGGCGATAAGCCACCATGAGAGGGTCTTTTGAGTCCCACTTGCCTGACACTTGCTGAGCCACAAGATCTGAGTCGCCGAAGCATCTTACCCGGCTTAAGTTCATCTCTTTAGCCATCCGGAGACCATGGAGCAAGGCTTCATACTCAGCTGCATTGTTAGTACAAGGGAACATCAACCGGAGTACATAACAAAACTTATCGCCCCGAGGGGAAGCTAAAATAACTCCAGCCCCCGAGCCTTCCAATTGCCTAGACCCATCAAAATGAATTGTCCAATAGGTATTGTCCGGCTTTTCCTCAGGCATCTGCAATTCTGTCCAGTCATTGATGAAATCCACCAATGCTTGAGATTTAATAGCTGTGTGTGGCACATATTTCAAACCATGAGGACCAAGCTCAATGGCCCATTTGTCGACTCGCCCTGTGGCCTCTCTGTTCTGAATAATATCTCCCAAGGGGGCAGAACTAACCACAGTGATGGGATGGCCCAAGAAGTATTGCTTAAGCTTCCGGCTGGCCATAAACACCCCATAGACCAGCTTCTGCCAGTGCGGATATCGCTGCTTGGACTCAATTAGTACTTCACTGATGTAGTAAACCGGCCACTGAACCGGGTGTTCCTTGCCAGCCTCCTTGCGTTCCACCACAATAGACACACTAACAGCACGATTGTTAGCAGCCACATATAGTAACAAGGGCTCCTTGTCAATGGGAGCAGCAAGAACCGGTAGCTCAGCCAATTGTCTCTTCAGATCTTCAAAGGCAGCATCGGCAACATCAGTCCAAGTAAAACTATCCGTCTTATTCATCATCTGATACAGCGGCATAGCCTTCTCCCCTAACCGGCTTATGAACTGGCTTAAAGCGGCGATACGACCCGCCAAACGCTGGACATCATTAATGCATGCTGGCTTGGCCAGGGAGGTGATGGCTTTGATCTTCTCCGGGTTAGCCTCGATGCCTCTGTTAGAAACCAGAAAACCCAAAAGCTTGCCTGCAGGCACACCAAAAACACACTTAGCCGGGTTAAGCATCATCTTGTAGACCCGGAGATTATCAAAGGTTTCCTTGAGATCATCAATCAAGGTCTCTTTATCTCTGGACTTAACCACTATGTCATCCATGTAAGCATGAACATTGCGTCCGATCTGATCATGAAGACAATTCTGTACGCATCGCTGGTAAGTCGCCTGGGCACTCTTGAGCCCAAAAGGCATTGAAACATAGCAGAAGGCTCCAAACAGAGTGATGAACGCCGTCTTCTCCTGGTCCTTAATAGCCATCTTGATCTGATGATAACCAGAGTAAGCATCCAAAAAGCTCAAACACTCACAACCCGCCGTAGCATCGATGTTCTGATCAATACGAGGAAGAGCAAAAGGATCAGCAGGACAAGCTTTGTTTAAGTCTGCGTAATCCACACACATATGCCAAGTGCCGTTTTTCTTGAGAACAAGCACCGGGTTAGGCATCCACTCTGGATGGAACACCTCAATAAGGAACCCATCCGCCAAGAGCCGGGCCACTACCTCACCAATAGCTTTCCTTCTCTCCTCATTAAACCGCCGAAGAAATTGCTTGACCGGCTTAAACTTTGGATCGATATTAAGAGTGTGCTCAGCTAGTTCTCTCGGTACACCCGGCATGTCAGATGGTTTCCATGCAAAAATGTCCCGATTCTCACGGATGAACTCGATGAGCGCGCCTTCCTATTTGGGATCCAAATTAGCACTGATACTGAACTGCTTGGATGAGTCGCCTGGGACAAAATCGACAAGCTTAGTCTCCTCCGCCGACTGAAATTTCATGACCGGCTCATGCTCGGTAGTTGGCTTCTTCAAAGATGTCATATCCACTGGGTTAACATTGTCCTTGTAGAACTTTAACTCTTCCGTCGTGCAGGCCGACTCAGCATAAGCCGCGTCACCTTCTTCACATTCCAGAGCCACCTTGCGGCTCTCGTGCACCGTAATGGTTCCCTTGTAACCCGGCATTTTGAGCTGCAAGTACACATAACACGGCCGTGCCATGAACTTGGCATAAGCCGGCCGCCCAAACAGAGCATGATATGGGCTCTTGATCTGAACTACTTCAAATGTTAACTTCTCGGCTCTGGAATCATATTCATCCCCAAATGCTACCTCCAACTCTATCTTGCCAACCGGATACGCCGACTTACCAGGCACAACTCCATGGAAAACAATGTTGGACTCCTTAAGGCTCTTATCAGTCAGCCCCATGCGACGGAAGGTCTCATAATAAAGTATTGATGCTGCTGCCTCCATCCATCAGCACCTTGGTGAACTTATATCCACCCACTTGAGGGGCTACGACCAGGGCTAAGTGACCCGGATTGTCAACCCGGGGAGGGTGATCCTCTCGACTGCATATGATAGTCTGTTCAGACCACCTCAAATAATGATGGATTGCCGGCTCAACCGCATTTACTGCCCTCTTATGAAGCTTCTGGCCCCGTTTACACAAACTAGTGGTAAACACATGATATTGCCCACTGTTTAGCTGCTTTGGATTGCTCCGGTATCCACCTTGCTGCTGCTGCTGACTGCCCTGACCAGCCTGTTGATTATATCACCCTGGTTTCCATGGGAATTTTGAAAACTGGGATTTGACCCGCCGCCTGGGCCATGAAAGCCGCCACCACCTGAGCCGCCCGGGCCATTGTTACCGTCAAACATGTTGGAATTCATGAACGCCTTCATAATCGTGCAGTCCTTCCACAAATGTGTAGCCGGCTTCTCCTTAGTGTCGTGCCTCGGACAAGGTTCATTCAACAACTGCTCAAGTGTGGGTCCTGACCCGCCGGACCGAGGAGGTGGCCTTACCTTGCGCCGCTGGTTATGACCCTGTGCATTGGTGTTGGCCACAAAATCCAAACTACCGCCAGCCTTACGTTTATTACCTCCTTGATTTGCCAGGTTGTGCTGAGAGCCCTTGCCGTTGCCGTTCCTGTTTCCCTTCCCTGCCTTCTCATCATCAGACTCGGGATCCTTGGTACTATCAGAATCGGCATACTTGACCAGAGCCGCCATTAGCGTGCCCATATCATTGCACTCACGTTTGAGCCGCCCCAGCTTTTGTTTCAAAGATAAGAAACGACAATTCTTCTCCAACATTAAGACTGCAGAGCCGGCATCCATCTTATCAGATGAATGTATTATGGCTTTAACCCGGCATACCCAATGGGTTGTAGACTCACCCTCTTTCTGCTTACAATTCGTTAGGTCCACGATCGACATGGGCTGCTTGCACGTGTCTTTGAAGTTCTGGATGAACCGGGCTTTCAACTCTGCCCATGAACTGATTGAATTAGGTGGCAGGCCTTTCAACCAGGTGCGGACGGTTCCATCCAACATCATGGTGAAGTACTTAGCCATTGCTGTGTCAGACACCTCCAACAACTCCATAGCCATCTCGTAGCTCTCAATCCATGCCCCGATGAGGGAGTCCTGGATTAGGGGGTGTCCGGATGGCCGGACTATCACCGTTGGCCGGACACCTAGACTATGAAGATACAAGATTGAAGACTTCGTCCTGTGTCCGGATGGGACTTTCCTTGGCATGGAAGGCAAGCTTGGCAATACAGATATGTAGATCTCCTACCATTGTAACCGACTCTGTGTAATCCTAGCCCTCTCTGGTGTCTATATAAACCAGAGGGTTTTAGTCCGTAGGACGAACAACAATCATACCATAGGCTAGCTTCTAGGGTTTAGCCTCTTTGATCTCGTGGTAGATCTACTCTTGTACTACCCATATCATCAATATTAATCAAGCAGGAGTAGGGTTTTACCTCCACCGAGAGGGCCCGAACCTGGGTAAAAACATTGTGTCCCTTGTCTCCTGTTACCATCCGCCTAGACGCACAGTTCGGGACCCCCTACCCGAGATCCGCCGGTTTTGACACCGACATTGGTGCTTTCATTGAGAGTTCCTCTATGTCGTCACCTTTAGGCCCGATGGCTCCTTCGATCATCAACAATGACGCGGCCCAGGGTGAGACTTTTCTCCCCGGACAAATCTTCGTATTCGGCGGCTTTGCACTGCGGGCCAATTCACTAGGCCATCTGGAGCAGATCGAAAGCTACGCCCCTGGCCATCAGGTCAGATTCGGGAGTTTTAATTACATGACCGACATCCGCGGAGACTTGATCTTCGACGGATTCGAGCCACAGCCAAGCGCGCCGCACTGTCTCGATGGGCATGATCTAGCTCTGCCGCCGAACAGTGCCCTGGAGGCCGCACCAGTGTCCGCTCCGACCTGTAGCTCGGAGCCGACCTCTCTGATCGAGGATGAGTGGCTAGGCACCACTTCGGGGGCTACGATCTCCACGACGATCGAGCCGAACACCATCCCTGTCCTTTGTGAAGCTCGTGACTCCAAGGTGCCGGACTCCTCTCCGGACTCCGGACCTCCCGCGCCCCTTCCACTCGAATCCGGTTGTGCGCCTGTTATGGAGTTCACCGCCACGGACATCTTTCAGCACTCGCCCTTCGGCGACATCCTGAACTCACTAAAGTCTCTCTCTTTATCAGGAGAGCCCTGGCCGGACTATGGTCAGGAAGGTTGGGACCCGGACGACGAAGAAATTCAACACCCACCCACCACCCACTTTGTAGCCACTGTCGATGATTTAACCGACATGCTCGACTTCGACTCCGACGACATCGACGGTATCGACGACGATGTAGGAGACAACCAAGAACCAGCACCTACAGGGTGTCGGACAGCCACCCCATCTCACGATGTATATATGGTGGATACACCTAAAGGAAGCGATAACGAGGAACAACGAGACGCTGCGAAGGATAATTCCCTCGAAAACCAGTCAAAACGGCGACATAAGCGCCGCTCAAAGTCCCGCCTCGACAAAGACAGCACCCTTACAGACCCAGCCATAGAGCAGGGCGAACCGGTGGACGACGAACAGGCCATCGAGCAACCGTCCGAATAGGACAACTTGGATAAACAACCCTTCCCCAGCGAAGATAACAGTCCGGATGATCTCACGCCGGACACATCGTTGGAGCAGAAGAACCTCCACAAAAGGCTCGTCGCCACTGCACGTAGCCTGAAAAAGCAGAAGCGGAAGCTCAAAACAGCGGAAGACACACTCAGAATGAAATGGAGCAAAGTACTCAACACCGTAGACAAATACAGCGATAGTCGCCAAACAAAGAGCTACCCGAAACGCAGACTACTGCCCGAATTCGACGAGGAGGCGATAGAGCCCCACAATCAAGGAACAAGAAGGCCGCCCGGTCGGATAGACGACCACATGACAAGCATAGAGCAGCAAGTGGCGCCGCACACAAGCCAGCACGCGATCCGCATAAGGATTCGCCACAAAAGGATGGCCCAGTTAGGTCTATCTATGGGCCAAGAAAACAAGCTCTAGCGAGCAATGCAGCACGTCAAATATCCGAACATCACGCCACACCCAAATATAGGGGCGCCGCGCACCCCCTATGTTTCACCGATGAGGTGCTGGATCATGAATTTCCAGCGGGATTCAAGCCCGTAAACATAGAGGCATACGACGGAATGACAGACCCTGGAGTCTGGATTGAGGATTACATCCTCCACATACACATGGCCAGAGGAGATGACCTCCACGCCATAAAATATTTACCCCTCAAGCTCAAAGGGCCAGCCCGACATTGGCTTAAAAGCCTCCCCAAAAACACCATTGGAAGTCGGGAAGAGCTCGAGGATGCTTTTCGGGCCAATTTTCAAGGGACCTATGTCCGACCTCCGGACGCAGACAATTTAAGTCACATAACCCAACAGCCCAGAGAGTCAACCCGAAAATTCTGGAATAGGTTTCTCACCAAAAAGAACCAAATAGTCGACTGTCCGGACGCCGAAGCCTTAGCAGCTTTCAAACATAACGTCCAAGACGAATGGCTCGCCAGACACCTCGGCCAGGAAAAGCCAAGAACAATGGCTGCATTAACAAGCCTCATGACCCGCTTTTGCGCGGGAGAGGATAGCTGGCTGGCAAGGTGCAGTACCAACGACCCAAGTACGTCCGAAGTCAGGGATGGAAATGGGAAAGCACGACGCAGCAAGGACCAGCGCCGGACCAAGGGAAACAGTTCGAAGAGCACGGCAGTCAACGCCGGATTCAAAAGCTCTCGGCAGAACAACAAAAAACTACCTCTTAAGGACAACAGCGACGAGCTATCCAACCTAAACAAAATCTTGGACAAGATATGCCAAATCCACATTACTCCCAGGAAGCCTGCAAACCATACCCACAGAGATTGTTGGGTCTTCAAGAAGTCCGGCCGACTTAATGCCGAACACAAGGGGCTCGACACACCAAGTGAGGACGACAACGAACCCCACAAGCAGAGCACCGGAAAACAAAAGAATTTCCCACAAGAGGTCAAAACAGTAAACTCACTTCAAGTGACAAAAGGGAAAAGCAGAGCGGCGCCGACTGAAATACGCGCCGCACGGTCCACCCCAGCGGAGTCCCGACACTGGATGTCAAAACCAATCACCTTCGACCATCAGGATTACTCCGGAAGTATCCGGAACGCAGGATGGACTGCTTTGATATTAGATCCTATAATCGACGGGCTACAATTTACACAAGTCCTAATGGACGGCGACAGTGATCTAAACCTGCTATATCAGGACACAATCCGCATAATGGGGATAGACCCAACCAAAATTCGCCATAGCAACACTTCCTTTAAAGGAGTGATGCCAGGCCCATATGCCCACTATACGGGCTCTCTACCACTAGAAGTTGTGTTCGGCTCATCCGACAACTTCCGTCGCGAAAAGTTAGTCTTCCACATCGCCCCATTTAAAAGTAGCTATCAAGCACTATTGGGACGCGAAGCTTTCGCCCGCTTTAACGCAATACCGCATTACGCATCTCTCACACTTAAAATGCCCGGTCCACGCGGCATCATCTCATTAAAGGGAAACTTCGAGTGTTCCTCGAATACGGAAGAACGTGAGACTGCCTTGACAGCCACACACTAATCCGGCTTTGCTGATCAAAGCACCCAAATAGGTCATTCAGACCCCGGACACGATAGGTGAGTCCGGTATAAATAAACAAGGGGCTTACTAGCCGCATACCCCCTTACAAGGGGCTCCACGCATGTACAACAAGAGACAATAAAGCTCAATTTTATTCATTTTTTGAATCATACTCTGTTTATTTTAAAATACATTTTTCGCATGATCTTTTTTCCCCAACTAAGTTCTTCTCTTTTACAGATGAACACCGTGCTACAGCCGTCCAGGATACGGCACAACGGAGACACAGGCACAGACGTGCAGTAGGGACCCGTTGCAAGGATTCTTTTCAGATTAAGACCCTGCGTAAACCTTTTTTACTGTCTCTTGTTGATACACATCCCCCGGTTTCTTGCTATAACCGAGGAGGAGGCTGGCGTTTTGGCATCGGCTGCGTCAAAAAAAATTGCGCGTACCTGGACACTAGGGGCTTAGGGCTTTGTTCTGCCCGTTTTCATAAAGACCGAGTACCTTAGGGAGTGTTCGGCGTCTCGAGTTAGGCCTTATATGCATCAGCTCCGAATCATGTCTTTGGTCGAATGTTGGGTTTGCCCGGCTCATGTGTTTTGCTGCCTTATGTTCCGCTCTATCGGCTACCGCGGCACCAGGAGAACTACTACGATTGTGCCCCGGTTCGGCCTGGTGAGCACCTCAGTAGAGAAAGCCGAAAACTGACTGTCATGATATAGCAAGAGACTGGTCAACCACTCGATGACCCACCGGAATGTTTAGAATTCCTTCGCATTAATGAAGGACCGCTTCCCGGTCAGGCACAAGCGCGCCCCGAATTCGGGAGAGCGCGGTGCCCCCAGGGGCTATATAGTAGCCCCACCATCAAACTCCTATGGCTAAGTGAAAGTGATAAAGCATTATAGTCCGGTTGCCTAGTTTGCTATGCTATCACCTCCTTTACAGGACCAAGACGTTGGATTAAGTGTGAAAATTCGCCTTTTTGCAAACACCCCCGCACTATGTGCGTGGGGGCTGAAGCCGAAGACTGCCATCTTTTAGGTTATATACACATATACATCAACGGCCGCACAAGAGGTATTTTACTACTTGAACGCACAAGTATAAAAAGCTCTTATATTATATTGAAACATCATTTCACAAATCATACATGTCATTAGAACATAATATCCTTCGAGCACTGCGTCTCTATTAAACGAGCGCCCTGCAGGACTTCCTCAAAATAGTGCTCGGCAGGTACTCGGCTTCTGTCCGAATCCTGGGATGCAACATCGGTGGCCTTCGTCTCTGCCCAGTATGTTTTTACACGGGCAAGAGCCATCCGCGCACCCTCTATGCATGCCGACTGCTTCATTGCATCGATATGCGGCACCGCACCAAGGAACTGCTGCACCAAGCCAAAATAACTCTTCGGCTCGGGCCTGCTCGGCCACAAATGAGTCACGACATCCTTCATGGCAAGTCCGGACAACCTATTCAGCTCAGCCCATCCGGCCAAACGATCGGTCAATGGAAGCGGACGCTCTGGACTATGGAACTGCGACCAAAAATGCTCTTCCATTCCGTGATCATTTTGGCCTCGGAAGTGTGCGACCGCGTCTGTGGCACTCGCCGCCAAATCCAGATAAGCATCCTCTGCACCCCACAGCTGGCCCAACTGAGCATACTTAGGATCCATAAATTTCCTCCGCAGCAAAAAGGGCTTTCCAGCCGTGATATCCCCGGCTTGACGTAGCTCCTCCTTTATAGCTCTCATCGCGGAGCGGGCATCCTTGGCTT
>NC_041381.1:325233351-325279814 GCF_002162155.2 Triticum dicoccoides
ATAGAATAACCCATTGTCACCACGGTTATCCCACCCAAGAAATACATCAAGTGTTCATAAAAGACTCAATCTGATAAGATAACTTCAAAGGGGAAACTCAATTCATCACAAGAGAGTAGACGGGGAGAAACATCATAAGATCCAACTACAATAGCAAAGCTCGGGATACATCAAGATCGTGCCTTGGAAGAACACGAGAGAGAACACGAGAGAGAGAGATCAAACACATAGCTACTGGTACATACCCTCAGCCCCGAGGGTGAACTACTCCCTCCTCATCATGGATAGCGCCGGGATGATGAAGATGGCCTCCGGTGATGGGATCACCCTCCGGCAAGGTGCCGGAACGGGGTCCCGATTGGTTTTTGGTGGCTACAGAGGCTTGCGGCAGCGGAACTCCCGATCTATCTTCTGTTCTGGAAGTTTTAGGGTACGTAGGTATATATGGGTGCAGGGAGAACGTCGGTGGAGCTACGGGGGTCCCACGAGGCAGGGGGGCATGCCTAGGGGGGAGGGCGCGCCCCCACCATTGTGAGCACCTCCCGTATCTTCTGACGTGGGGTCCAAGTCCATCAGGTGGGTTTCCTTCCAAAAATAACTTCTCCAGTTGATTTCATTCCGTTTTGACTCCATCTGATATTCCTTTTCCTCGAAACACTGAAATAGGTACAAAACAGCAAATCTGGGCTGGGCCTCCAGTTAATAGGTTAGTCCCAAAAATAATATATAAGTGGATAATAAAGCCCAATATTGCCTAAAACAGTAGATAAAGTAGCATGGAGCAAACAAAAATTATAGATACGTTGGAGACGTATCAAGCATCCCCAAGCTTAATTCCTGCTCGTCCTCGAGTAGGTAAATGATAAAAAAGAATTTTTGAAGCGGAGTGATACTTTGGCATAATTTCAATGTAAATCTCCTTAATTGTGATATGAATATTCAGATCCAAAAGATTCAAGACAAAAGTTCATATTGACATAAAAAATAATAATACTTCAAGCATACTAATCAAAGCAATCATGTCTTCTCAAAATAACATGGCCAAAGAAAGTTCATCCCTACAAAATCATATAGTTAGGCTATGCTTCATTTTCATCACACAAAGATGTTCCCAACTTCTATACCCCCGATGACAAGCCAAGCAATTGTTTCATACTCAAATAATCTCAAACTTTTTCAACCTTCACACAATACATGAGCGCGAGCCATGGATATAGCACTATGGGTGGAATAGAATATGATGATGGGGATTGTGTGGAGAAGACAAAAAGGGAGAAAGTCTCATATTGACGAGGATAATCAATGGGCTATGGAGTTGATCATCAATTGATGTCAACAGGAGGAGTAGGGATTGCCATGCAACGAATGCACTAGAGCTGTGAATGCTCAACAAAAGAAAACTAGTGGGTGTGCATCCAACTCGCTTGCTCATGAAGACCTAGGGCATTTGAGGAAGCCCATCGTAGGAATATACAAGCCAAGTTCTATAATGAAAAATTCCCACTAGTATAAAAAGACAACTTATGAGACCCACTATATGAAAAACATGGTGCTACTTTGAAGCAGAAATATATGAGGCTCACTACATGAAGAACAAGGTGCTACTTTGAAGCACAAACGTATGAGACTCACTACATGAAGAACAAGGTGCTACTTTGAAGCACAAGTGTGGTAAAAGGATAGTAACATTGCCCCTTCTCTCTTTTTCTCTCATTTTTTTATTTGTTTGGGCCTTTTTTTTCTTTTTTTGATGGCCTCTTTTCTATTTTTTTATTATTATTTTCGTCCGGAGTCTCATCCCGACTTGTGGGGGAATCATAGTCTCCATCATCCTTTCCTCACTTGGGACAATGCTCTAATAATGATAATCATCACACTTTTATTACAACAACTTGATATTACAACTCAAAACTAGAACAAGATATGACTCTATATGAATGCCTCCGGCGGTGTACCGGGATGGTGCAATGAATCAAGAGTGACATGTATGAAAAATAATGCATGGTGGCTTTGCCACAAATACGATGTCTACTACATGATCATGCAACAATATGACAAAAGTAATGTATGTCATGATGATGATGATGGAAGTTGCATGGCAATATATCTCGGAATGGCTATGGAAATGCCATGATAGGTAGGTATGGTGGCTGTTTTGAGGAAGATATAAGGAGGTTTATGTGTGAAATAGCGTATCATATCACGGGGTTTGGATGCACCGGCGAAGTTTGCACCAACTCTCAATGTGAGAAAGGGCAATGCACGGTACCGAAGAGGCTAGCAAATGCGGAAAGGTAAAAGTGCGTATAATCCATGGACTCAACATTAGTCAAAAGAACTCATATACTTATTGCAAAAATTTAGAAGCCATCAAAAATCAAGTACTACGCACAATGCTCCTAGGGGGATAGATTGGTAGGAAAAGACCATCGCTCGTCCCTGACCGCCACTCATAAGGATGCACAAGCCAGGTACGCTTCATGCTTCAAATTTGTTACACAACTTTACCCATACGTGCATGCTACGGGACTTGCAAACTTCAACACAAGTATTTCTCAAATTCACAACTAATCAACGAGCACGACTTTGATTTTATTACCTCCATATCTCAAAACAATTATTAAGCATTAAATTTATCTTAGTATTCAATTCACTCAAAAGAAAGTTTCACATATCTTGAACACTAAGTATATTAACATTAAGCAGATTACCATGCTATTAATGACTCTCAAAATAATCTAAGTGAATCATGAGAGATCAATAGTTTCTTTAAAACAAATCCACCACCGTGCTCTAAAAGATATAAGTGAAGTACTAGAGGAAAAATTATCACGCTCAAAAGATATAAGTGAAGTACTATGAGCAAAAACTATCAAGCTCAAAAGATATAAGTGAAGCCCATAGAGTATTCTAGCAAATTCCAATTTGTGTAAGGCTCTCTCTCAATAAATAATTTCAGATCTTGATACTTATTAAAACAGTAAGCAAAGCTAAAGAACTACATTGCAAGGATAGCACAACTCATGTGAAGAAGCAAAAACTTAGGCTCAACCGATACTAACCGATAGTTGTTGAAGAAGAAAGGTGGGATGCCTACCGGGGCATCCCCAAGCTTAGATGCTTGAGACTTCTTGAAATATTATCTTGGGGTGCCTTGGGCATCCCCAAGCTTGAGCTTTTGTGTCTCCTTAATTCCTCTCATATCATGGTTTCTCTTTTTTATCAAAAGCTTCATTCACAACAAACTCAACAAGAACTCGTGAGATAGGTTAGTATAAACCAATGCAAAACCTTATCATATTATACGGTAGAAAATCACTTAAATTATTATTAAACATTGCATACTAAATGCCTCTGTATATTTAATACTCCTATCCTCAAATAGAATCATTAAACAAGCGAACATACGCAAACAATGCAACCATAACAGCAATATGCCAAAACAGTACAGTCTGTAAAGAACGCAAGAGTATCAATACTTCCCTGACTCCAAAAATTATGAACTAAAATTCCCACTGTAGTAAATTTATCATAGCTCAATATTAAAAAAGATTCAACATTATACCACTCTCTGACTTTTCTAGGGAATTTTTGCAACAGCGGTAAACTTTCTGTTTTCAAACAGCAACATGCATACTAGCAAAATAAGCATGGCAAAGGCTATCCTTGACTTCTTTATTGAAACTAAAGAGGCAAAACACAATTCTAACTAACAGCAAGCAAAAAATAAATTGACGCTCCAAGCAAAACACATATCATGTGGTGAATAAAAATATAGCTCCAAGTAAAGTTACCGATGAACGAAGACGAAAGAGGGGATGCCTTCCGGGGCATCCCCAAGCTTAGTTGCTTGGTTGTCCCTGAATATTACCTTGGGGTGCCTTGGTCATCCCCAAGCTTAGGCTCTTTCCACTCCTTATTCCATTGTCCATCGAATCGTTAGCCAAAACTTGAAAACTTCAACCACACAAAACTCAAAACAAAACTCGTAAGCTCCGTTAGTATAAGAAAATAAAACCACCACTTAGGTACTGTAATGAACTCATTCTAAATTCATATTGGTGTAGTATCTACTGTACTCCAACTTATCTATGGTTCATACCCTCCGATACTACTCATAGATTCATCAAAATAAGCAAACAACACATAGAAAACAGAATCTGTCAAAAACAGAATAGTCTGTAGTAATCTATATAAAACGTATACTTCTGGAACCCCAAAAATTATGAAATAAATTTCTGGGCCTGAGAAATTTGTCTATTAATCATCTGCAAAAAGAATCAACCTAAAATCACTCTCCAGTAAAACATGGCAGCTAAAGTTTCTGTTTTTCACAGCAAGATCACATAAACTTCACCCAAGTCTTCCCAAAGGTTCTACTTGGCACTTTATTGAAACAAAAGCTATAAAACATGATTACTACAGTAGCATAATCATGTGGACACACAAAAAACAGTAAGGATAAATATTGGGTTGTCTCCCAACAAGCGCTTTTCTTTAATGCCTTTTCAAGCTAGGCATGATGATGATAATGATGCTCACATAAAAGATAAGAATTGAAACATAACGGGAGCATCATGAAGCATATGACTAGCACTTTTAAGTCTAACCCACTTCCTATGCATAGGTATTTTTTGAGCAAACAACTTATGGGAACAATAATCAACTAGCATAGAATGGCACAACAAGCATAGCTTCAAGAATTTAAGCATATAGAGAGGAAACTTGACATTATTGCAATTCCTACAAGCATATGTTCCTCCCTCATAATAATTTTCAGTAGCATAATGAATAAATTCAACAATAGAACCAGCACCTAAAGCATCCTTTTCATGATCTACAAGCATAGAAAATTTTCTACTCTCCACATAAGCAAACTTCTTCTTTGTAGCATATGTATCATCACAATAATCATCATAAATAGGAGGCATGCTTTCATCATAGTAAATTTGCTCATCAGAGATTGGGGGACAAAATATATCATATTCATCAAACATAGCTTCCCCAAGCTTGTGGCTTTGCATATCATTCGCATCATGGATATTCAAGGAATTCATACTAACAACATTGCAATCATGCTCATCATTCAAAGATTTAGTACCAAACATTCTATAGATTTCTTCTTCTAGCACTTGAGCACAATTATCCTTTCCATCATACTCACGAAAGATATTAAAAAGGTGAAGTGTATGAGACAAACTCAACTCCATTTTTTTGTAATTTTCTTTTATAAAATAAACTAGTGCTAAAACAAGAAACAAAAAGATTCAATTGCAAGATCTAAAGATATACCTTCACTTACCTAGCCTCCCCGGCAACGGCGCCAGAAAAGAGCTTGATGTCTACTACACAACCTTCTTCTTGTAGACGTTGTTGGGCCTGCAAGTGCACAGGTTTGTAGGACAGTAGCAAATTTCCCTCAAGTGGATGACCTAAGGTTTATCAATCCGTAGGAGGCGTAGGATGAAGATGGTCTCTCTCAAGCAACCCTGCAACCAAATAACAAGAAGTCTCTTGTGTCCCCAACACACCCAATACAATGGCACATTGTATAGGTGCACTAGTTCGGCGAAGAGATGGTGATACAAGTGCAAAATAGATAGTAGATATAGGTTTTTGTAATCTGAAATAATAAAAACAGCAAGGTAACAAGCGGTAAAAGTGAGCGTAAACGGTATTGCAATGATAGGAAACAAGGCCTAGGGTTCATACTTTCACTAGTGTAAGTTCTCTCAACAATAATAACATAGATAGAACATATGACAAGCCCTCAATATGCAACAAAGAGTCACTCCGAAGACACTAATAGCGGAGAACAAACATAGAGATTATGGTCGGGTACAAAACCACCACAAAGTTATTCTTTCGGATCGATCTATAAAAGTGTTCGTACTAGAATAACACCTTAAGACACAAATCAACCAAAACCCTAATGTCACCTAGATACTCCATTGTCACCTCAAGTATCCGTGGGCATGATTATACGATATGCATCACACAATCTCAGATTCATCCAACCAACATAAAAGTACTTCAAAGAGTGCCCCAAAGCTACTACCGGAGAGTCAAGAACGTGTGCCAACAGCTACGCATAGGTTCCCAAGTCTCACAAAACCCGCAAGTTGATCACCAAAACATACATAAAGTGGATCAATAGAATAACCCATTGTCACCACGGTTATCCCACGCAAGACATACGTCAAGTGTTCATAAAAGATTCAATCCGATAAGATAACTTCAAAGGGGAAACTCAATTCATCACAAGAGAGTAGATGGGGAGAAACATCATACAATAGCAAATCTCGGGATACATCAAGATCGTGCCTTGGAAGAACACGAGAGAGAGAGAGAGAGATCAAACACATAGCTACTGGTACATACCCTCAGCCCCGAGGGTGAACTACTCCCTCCTCGTCATGGATAGCGCCGGGATGATGAAGATGGCCTCCGGTGATGGGATCCCCCTCCGGCAGGGTGCCGGAACGGGGCCCCGATTGGTTTTTGGTGGCTACAGAGGCTTGCGGCGGTGGAACTCCCGATCTATCTTCTGTTCTGGAAGTTTTAGGGTACGTAGGTATATATGGGTGCAGGGAGAACATCGGTGGAGCTACGAGGGTCCCACGAGGCAGGGGGGCACGCCCAGGGGGGAGGGCGCGCCCCCACCCTCGTGAGCACCTCCCGTATCTTCTGACGTGGGGTCCAAGTCCATCACGTGGGTTTCCTTCCAAAAATAACTTCTCTAGTTGATTTCGTTCCGCTTTGACTCCGTCTGATATTCCTTTTCCTCGAAACACTAAAATAGGCATAAAACAGCAAATCTGGGCTGGGCCTCCGGTTAATAGATTAGTCCCAAAAATAATATAAAAGTGGATAATAAAGCCCAATATTGCCTAAAACAGTAGATAAAGTAGCATGGAGCAATCAAAAATTATAGATACGTTGGAGACGTATCAGTTACCCATGCCCGTATTGATGAGGATCTCGGAATAAGGGGACACGATCTCTGCTTTGACAAGACGTGCCAAGGAAACCGCTTCGCTAAACGCACTGAGGTGGAACAGTAAAAACGATTCGAATAAAGGCCTGGCCGTGGTGTGATGTCACGCCACGGAATACGTCAGCAGATTGAACTTATTCTCTCTATGGTGGTATGTGGAACTTGTTTTGCAAAGCCGGACACTATCCTTGTGTTCAAAATCTTCTATGAAGTATTCGGAGGAGGAACCCGCCTTGCAATGCCAAAGACAATATGCGTGCCGGACTCGTCATCATTGAAGTCTGGTTCAGGGGCTACTGAGGGAGTCCTAGATTAGGGGGTGTCCGGATGGCCGGACTATCGCCGTTGGCCGGACTCCTAGACTATGAAGATACAAGATTGAAGACTTCGTCCCATGTCCGGATGGGACTTTCCTTGGCCTGGAAGGCAAGCTTGGCAATATGGATATGTAGATCTCCTACCATTGTAACCGACTCTGTGTAACCCTAGCCCTCTCCGGTGTCTATATAAACCAGAGGGTTTTAGTCCGTAGGACGAACAACAATCATACCATAGGCTAGCTTCTAGGGTTTAGCCTCTTTGATCTCGTGGTAGATCTACTCTTGTACTACCCATATCATCAATATTAATCAAGCAGGAGTAGGGTTTTACCTCCAGCGAGAGGGCCCGAACCTGGGTAAAAACATCGTGTCCCTTGTCTCCTGTTACCATCCGCCTAGACGCACAGTTTGGGACCCCCTACCCGAGATCCGCCGGTTTTGACACCGACACCCGGGCTGTAAGTCGGCTATATAATTTGGCACCTTCCTTTGTCCTTTAAAATCTTTGGGCAACCACTCGTTACGTAGAGCCGGTACTAGACACGAGACTCCTCCAGTCCGGGTGGCTATACCTGCCTCAACAGAAGTTGCCGGGTAAACCGGATATGGCTGATAAGCCGTCAACTAAGCCGCTTGTTCAGCCGCCCGTTCAGCCTCTTGCCGTAGTCTCTCTTGCTCTACCAAGTTAATGGCCTCATGACATGGCGGGTTACCGCACCTCGCTGGTCATGGCGTCTAACATTGCTTGATACGGCCGCTGAATCCATGTGCCTGCTGTAACTCGGGCTTCGGCTTGGACAAGGGGTCGAGTGGATCCTGTCCCGGCTGTACGAGTACGCCTCCTGCTGTACTAAAGCCGTCTGAAGAAGTTCCCTAACCCGGCGGGTTTCAACGGCAGTCGGAGAGTCGCCATCAATTGGTAGAGCCCCAATCATGTTGCCGCTACTATCATGTTTTTCAATGGGTTGGAGTAATGACCCGGGGGTGTTGGTACGTACTGAGGCGGCGCCATGTTCACACGGGGAGGTCCCATCACTGGCGGCTGAAACGGTGCTCCGTCCCTAGGTGTCGCAACATGGTCCGTTCCCGTGCACGGAGGGAGCCACGGCAGGTTGCCTGTCTGCGGAGTAAGCCACGGCGGGTTACTGGGCCCTGCTCCTGGCGTGTTAAAAAGGTTCCGAGGGTCGTAAACCGGCGGAAGTCGAGACTGGGTCTTCTGATACCTTCTCCTCATGACCTCATTAGCCGCGTTCTGGTCTTGTGTAAGCCGGAAAGCGTGCGCATGGATCTGCTGAGCTTGAACATCCAAAGCCGCCCGCTCTGCGGTTATCCTGACATCTTCTGCTGCCAGGTCTTCCTTGGCTTGCGCCATATCCAACTTCAACTGTGCCACTTCCGCATCATGACTACCTTAATCCACCGGGCTGACTACGGCGGTTAACAGGGTGGTCAGCTTGTCGGTGAGATCCATTAACACCTGAGCCGGCGAACGCATAGGGCCTCCTGCCCTGGCTGCCGCTGACCCGGAGGTTACGGCTGCTGCAGTTGCAGAGTCTTGGATGGGCTGGGTGCCGGCCATGAAGATCCCGACCCTGCTCGGCGGCTCAAGACAATCCGGAATACTGCTACCATTAGAACAGCCGCCAAGCCCGCCATCCTGCAGTTGGTACAATGAATCTGTCTCAACTGTGGATGACTTACCATCGGAGTGGATGGCCGCCTCACCATCAGAGGCAGACCCTTCAGAGAGTCCTCCGTGGATGCATTCCACGAAGGCACGCTTCACAGCCAGCGGAGCTCGAGAGGGTCTCGCACGCTGAGCCATCTCGACGAGGTCGGTGCAGATGTCCGGCTTAGGGCCCGGCTCGCCGATCTTGCCGATGAAGACATGGATTCCACCGAAGGGGACCCGGTACCCATACTCAATTGAGCCGGCCTCGGGGCCCCAGCCTGCGTCGTCGATGTAGAGCTTGCCATGACGAGTCTTGGTCATCCGGCCCACAGCATATCCCTTGAGCCCTTCGAAGCTGCCCTTCAAGAGCTCAAATCCACTGTGCGCTGGCCCCACGGTGGGCGCCAACTGTCATGCAATTGTCACGTCAGATGTCCTAGTGAAAGGACTTAGTCGTGGAGCCATCGCAACTAGGAAGCTTGAAGGGGTTAATCGGGACAAGAGACACGAGAGGTTTTATACTAGTTCGGCCCCTTACGATGAAGGTAAAAGCCTACGTCTAGTTGTGATTGGGATTATGTATGTCTCAATAACCAGGAAGCAGAATCGCTTGACCTAGCTGTCGAGTTGTTGTTTTGTACCTTGAACCGCCGCCGGGTCATCCCTTTATATACTGAGGTCGACACCCAACGGCTCTATAGAGTCCCGGCCGGCTTATAGATTGTATCTGACTCGGTCTCTTAAACTTTCTTTCCTTACAGTACAAGTTACATGATCAAGGCGGTTTAACACTACGGGCCTTAGGTCACCTCTGGGCCGTTGGGCCTTTACTAAGCCGCCGTCTTCAAGCTTGAGCTTCTGTCTTCAAGAATGCTAGATAACCCGGCTCCTTTCGGCGGGTCATACTATTAGTTATATCCCCAACACCGACCAAGGGGGATTTTCCACGTGTAAAATCATCGTTGGCTGGAAGAAACACGTGTCGGCTCATTGTTGGGACAGACGTCATCCACTCATTGGACAGAAGGCGCCTATGATACGTCGGCATGTGGCACGGCCCAATAGAGGCCCATTCTTGTGAAAAGTCCGGCCCGTTTGACTTGGTCAAAAGGTGGAGGGCCGGCCCATGGGAAGCCTGTTAACGGCCTGTTCGCATATAGCCCATTTACAGGCCGCTAACCCAAGGCCCGTTACGCCCTATCCGAATTAGGCCCAGTAGCGTCATCTGAGCCATCCAATATGATTCCAGCCCATTTTCACTTCTGGTCCATGTATGGCCCATGACGTCTTTCAGCCCATATGAGGCCCTTTGTAACTCTTGGCCCATTTAACGGCCCATGGTGAAACTGGCCCGCAATGAACAGTGTATCACTTTATAACCATTAACGACCCGGGTGAAACTGGCCCGTAATGAACAGTGTATCACTTTATACCCATTAACGGCCCGTTATTCCGTTGGGCCGTTTCCAGCCCATGTTATCTTTCGGCCTTCTCAGAGCCCATTTACTCTTGGGCTCATTTCCAGCATTCGTTTACTTACGGCCCGTTACTATCATTTTCTGCTTGTGGGCTAAATTCAGCCCGAGGTTACAGTCGGCCCATTTTGTGGCCGTTAATACGTTGGGCCGTTTACATAGCATCATCAAATACAACCGATTAACGACGACCCTTTATGGTTGGCCCATGAACAGATGATTCCAACTCTAGCCCGTTTACAGCCATAATGCGGTCTGTTATTGGCCCATGTTTGGCCAACCGATCATACGGCCCATACAAGGCCCATTGACGATACGGCCCATAGAAGGCCCATTGTGTCTATGACACATAGAAGGCCCATTGTTTCTACGGCCCATAGGAGGGAAATGGTAAATACAGTAAATATGTAGCCCGTGGTTATTGTGGCCTAGTTTTAAAAATAGGTTATTGCGGCCACTAGCAAACCGCGGAAAAAGAACTGCATTGACTACAAGCAAAGAAATAAACAAGACAATAAGGAAATAAATAAGCAAGCAACTTACGCTAGGCTATCACGGCTATTACACATATTACATCCACTGGGCATCAAAGTTCGCCACCAGTGCAAATATAGGGAACACAGCAGCATATAAACGCCGCAGCAAAACAAGTCCAGAACTGAAACCACTTCAGAAGAGCTTAGGAAACAATATCCTGGGTACCTATAATGCTGGCAAGATGCTTAGCAAGCTTATTAACTTTCTCTTGTTTGGCGCTTAAGTCCTCCAGCACTTGCTGTTGCACCAGAAAGTATGCATCTGAATTCTGCAGGGACTTCCTCAGTCCTTCAGCTTCCTGTCGCATAACATCTGATCGATGTCTTTCAACTTGAAGTTGAGACTCAAGAAGCTGAACTGATTCAGGCAACGAGCTCAAAGAGCTAGTGTCAGCAATAGTAGGCAGTAACTCGAACACTACATCAAGACAGGACTTTGGGGTTGTCTCAGTGTCTTCAATATAGTTTTTATCAGCTTTCTTGGAGACCAACAGGGATGTCTCACTATCTTGAACCTTATCTGCATTACTTCCTTTACCATTGCATAATGGGGTACTCTTGTCCAATATTTTATCCGCGTTCCAAAATAGAAACAAACAAACAAACACATCACAAGTTTACAATGTAGTATATGAAACTCATTTTGGTAAACCAGTTCAGTAGTAAGGTGGACAGGATAACAGCATGAAACAAACATATATCTATGTAGTATGGTCACTGTATGGTCTATATCATTCTAGTTTATGTTGCCAAATCAAGATAGATACAGTTTGAATCATATCTATTTAAGACAAAGCAGCATAGACAGAATATAAGTGTGGGAAACTACACAACAATAACAACACTTGTAATGTGCATGGCATGAGAACCTAACTGTTTATTCAATTGAAACTGAAATCAACATAGAGCAAGTTACAATAGCAAACAGCCAAACACGTTGAAGAAACAGGTTTAAAACATACCTGTTGCGGCATTGGAGTTTCAAGTGCATCCTTCAAATTTGAAATTAGTTGGTATGAGGAAATACAGTGATGCAAGAGCAAAGTAGTATGAACCATAGCTACAGAACCTGACCCGAGAACAATTCTTCTTCTGCTTTAAGTGTTGACTTGGGGTTCAGAGTGGTGGTCCTCGTGCTTTGGGCACCGCAGTTGCCTTACTAACTGCTCGTATTTGGGTGCTCTGTGGTGGAGACAGTGTTGTGTCAATGGGAACTGGGTGTCTATCTACTGGGGTTGGGGTTAGATGGGTGTAGCTGGTTCTATGTCCAACTGGGTAGGGGTACAATCTGCATGAGTGTGGGTTATGTGTGGTAGGGCTGGTTCTTGGGAAAGTACAACTGTGGTTCTATCTGCATCAACAGGTAGCACGATCTGTTCTGAAACCGTGTTTTTACTCCCACAGATACTGCCATCACTCCCTCCAATTGAAATGGCTGATAAACAAGAAAAGTAATTGAATGTACAGACATTGTAAGATAGACAGGTGCAATGGATAGTAGGGAAGAAAACAGGGCATGAAATAATTCACATTTATGTTGTCTAACGAAACAGAATAGCAGGACATAATTTCACATATATGATGGCTAATTAAACAGGATAGCATGACACAATTTCACATGTATGATGGCTAACTAAATAGGATAGAATGACATACTTCAAAATATGATGACTTTGTAAACAGGATGACATGATATAACTATACGATGTGTCTATTAAAGTGGTTGGCATGCCATAAATCACAACCATGCCATCGATGGAAACATGATGGCATTATATAATTCACGGATAGAATGACATAATTTAAAATATGAGGACTATGTAAACAGGATGAGATGATATAACTATATTATGTCTTTAGAAAATGGGTTGGCATGCCATAATTCAGATACATGCTGTCTATGTAAACATCATGGCATGACATAATTCAAATATATGATTTATATACTAAGGAAGTGAGCAGAGGGCAATCACATATATGATGTGTCAACTAAGGAGATGGCATTCAATATTGTGTATATGATGTAAAAACTAAGCACTGCAATACAACATATGCATGATATGAGTAATATAACCCTGCTAAGTTTGAGCATACACCTCAGGGGGATAATAGGACTGGTCATCTGCCTCTGAATCCTCCTCTGAAGAGCTATCTGTAACCAGCAAGATATCTGCTTCAGCAGGTAGCATTGTCTGCTCTAAAGACCTTGTTTTTGCTCCAGATTTCTCCATCACCAATTCAAATGGCTTATGCATAGGAAGAGCAGTTGAATATACAAACATTGTCGAGAAAAGCAATGAGAAATACAAAAACAAGGATGGCATGATATAATTCACATATATGACGCTTGCCTAAACATCATGTCATTGCATAATTCACATACATAATGCCTTGCAACAAGATAGCATTGCATAATTCACATATATAATGTCTTGCAACAAGATGGCATTGCATAATTCACATATATGGTAATTAGACACTAAACAGGTGGCATTCACACAAAGCATGCCTAAACTAATCAAATGACATAACAATGCAAGATACCATACGCACGATATGAGCAACATAACCCTGCCAAGTTAGAGCATGCACCTCGGGGGGGGGGGATATGACTGGTCATCTGTCTCTGAATCCTCCTCCGAGGAGCTATTGGTAACCAGCAAGACATGCACTTTGTCAGATAGCATTGTTTGCTCTGAAGACCTTGTTTCCACTCCAGATTTTTCCATGACCGTGCCGAATGGCTGATGCACAGGAAGAGTAATTGAATGTACTAAAATTGTTCACAAATTTAACACGTAATAAAAAATGATGACATGATATAATTCACATATAAGATGACTGGCTAATCAGGGTGGCATTGCAAAATTCACATATATGATGCCTGGCTAAATAAGATGGCATTGCATGATTCACATATATGATAAAGAAACTAAACAGATGGCATTGACACAAAGCATGTCTAAACTAAGCAGATGACATCTTTAATGTATACAGTAAGCAATGTAAGGCACCATATGCATGATATTACCAACATCAGCATGCCAAGTTAGAGCGAAGACCTCATGGGGTAAATAGGAGTGGTCTTCTCCTTCTGAATCCCCCTCAGAACATTTATCTTCCTCTTGCTTACGATCTGAAATGGGTGGAGGGGGGCTGCCTTTGCGCCCACCATGGAACGACGTCTGCATGAAATTTTATTGCCACGCAAGGCTCGTCTCTTTTGCTCTACATGATCAGTTCCATTGTGTACAATAACTGGCATGCATAGGAATAAAACATAGTGAGATTATGTAAGGAGTGCATGCACAAATCTAGAGTGATGGTAGCAAACTCTGGATAGACCCAAAACCAATGATAGCAGGCAGATAATAGCTTTAGTTAAAAAATACAGATAATGGCTCCTTTAATGTTTGTTTGCACCCAACATGAAACTCATAGTAGACACCGGAGATTAACCAGATAGTACTGATTGCTGCCCCAATATGTACCCCACAGCCATTTAAAAACTCAAGTTTCAGCATTAGTTTGGACCTGACTTGGAGTCTAATAGGTGAACACGATGATAATGTAGCATGTCATCATATTAAGCTACGCATAACGTAAGCAGACACGGAAGAGTGCGACCTCTCTTGCGGACCCGTGTAGTCCTCAAGGTCATCTGCTCAGTTGATGATGGTAATGCAGTTGTCGTGGCTGTCGGCGGCAGGGAAGAAGATCTGAGGCGGCGAAAGACAGTCTGGAGAGCGGATCCCTGCTGTGGTGAACCCTTCCGTCGTTGGAGCAGCTGAGCTGGGGTGGAACACAGCGCCGCAGGAGCAGGACAAACAACACAAGGTTTTCTTTGACACATATCTGTAAGAAGTAATTGAGTAAGGGCTTGTTTGAATTTGAGGATTCTAACAATGCAGGGATAGGAAATAGACAGGAATAGGATAGGAATGCACGTGTAAAACAGAGAATTTAAAAACACATGATTTCTGCCAATCTGGGTGTTTGATTCACAACAATTGGAAGATCACAGGATGCAAAAAAGCATGGTGAGATTAAGTCAAACCACAAGAAAATGTACGGTTATAATGCTATTATGCTACTATCTCTTAGTCTTGTGCTTGATGAATAGGAATATGAAAAGGAGGACAAGTGGAAATTAGAATTCCTACGGTTTTTCTTTCAAGGAGACACTAAAGGAACAAATCCTACAGTTTTCCTTTGCTCCATTCCTTTGCACCAAATTCATGAAAAGTAGTACCATAGGAAACTTTCCAATTCCTATGTTTTTCATTCACTTTTCCTTTCAAGCACTGGCGATTGTAGTAGGCAGGCTTGAGCAAGGAAAATCCTACACTAAAAAAATGTTTTTGTGCTACTTCTATTACTTTGGACCCAGGCCACTGCCATACTAGCTCAACTCCCAGGCCCATCGACAAATGCACAGCTCAAACGCGCACAGATAAATAATGATGGCGTTCAAGAGAGTCCATCATGGATAGCTAAGTTGCCTGGTACCTCACTGCTTGTCATATAGTAGGATAAAATAATCGTATTTCCTGTTACTACGAGTGCTCAGTGGACAATATATATAACATGTAGAGTAAAAAAGAGATGCAACAAGTGTACAACCTCTTTGGCGAAGCCATGTCGATCTCAGCGTGATTGGGTTGGCCGGTGAGGATGCTCCGGCTGACTTGGCTGTCGGAGGAGGGGAAGAAGATCTTAGGTGTCTGGAGATGGAGCCCGAGGTACTGCTCCGCTGTGATGGAGGGTTTCATTGTTGGAGCAGCTCCGATGAGTTGTACGATGCCGAGGCTGAAGCAGGACAAGAGAGACAAGGTTAACCCGAGTGGAATTCTAATAGCATCTCCAATACATGACATAAAATACATAACCACAAAGTGCTAGATGTAAAATACATCAGCCGCTCATCTCTGAACTTAACTGTCGAAACTGAATTTAACTGTCGAAACTGAATTTTCTGTCGAAATTGAATTTTGCTGTCGACACTGAACGCACTAGCAAGGTGAAGCTACACATCGGTCGACTGACTTTTTCATCTCTGGTCAGTCGATTTTGCAGCCGTTGGATACGAAATCAAGGGCATGCGGTTCATCTTCAACCTCCATCCCCCTGAGCCGCCAGCCACCACCGGCAAAACATCAGCCCCCCGCCGCCCGTGGCCGGCGGTGCGCCGCCACGCCCGCCCCGAAAACACTCCCCACCGCCGGTCCGCCGCCGCCCCGGCCATCCCTCTAGGCCCCCCATGCCGAGCTTTTTCTCCGGCGATCCCCATGCCACCACCCCGCCAACGCCCCGCCACCGCCGGCGACCACCGCCCCCACCCTGAACCCTAAGATAGATAGCGGGGTACCTCTCCGGTGAGCCCCCCTCCCTGCTGCGGCCGGTTCTTCCTTCACCCCGGCGAGCCCCCCCACCCCCTGAAAATCGATTGACCCAAAAGTCAATTCAGTCGACTGAAGTGTAGCTAAATCGGAGCAGCATCGCAAGCAAGAGAAAGAGTGAGAGCAGTAGCGCAAGCAAGAGCAATAGCAAGAGCAGACCAGGCAGGGGACCAAGAGCAAGAGTAGAGCAGCAGCGCGAGCGAGAGCTAAAGCAGCCGCAACTCCTACTGATGTGGACGTCGCCGCCGAGGGTGCGATGCCGTGGAGGAAGTGGCCGGCGATGCCACCATGGATGGAGCTGCGTCGTGTCAGCTCGGGACTGAGCGCCGACAACACCGTGAGATCGAATCAAGAAGAAAAAGCGGCGATTAGTGTACAACCTCTTTGGTGGCGCTGATTAGGCCGCAGCTTCATCCGAGGAAACGGTGATGATGATGCTCTTCCGGTGGTGCAGGTGAAGGCGGTGGTGTGGGAATGGAGGTGGCACGAAAGACGAGGGGAATGTCGGGGCAGCTCCTTGGAGGTGGAGGATGGGGTGGCTGAACCGGCGGGACGACGAGATCGACGACGGATCCTCATCCGGTATGGTGGATGAGGGACGTTGAGGTGTTGCTATGGACGACGTCATCGGGGAAGAGGCTCCGGCTGGGTGGCGGACGGAGCAGGGTGTGGGGTTTCGTTGCGGGTTTTCGCGGCCTCGGTGTACGAATGGGTGGGCGGATGGGATGGCAGTGGGGAACCATGGCTTAGGGACGCGCTTGTCCGAAATGTGGGGTAAGTTACGAAAGTACCCCCACCGATTTGAGGCGGTTCTTTCGGTTCAGGGGTACCACGGGCATTTCGCGTGTCGGGATTTCACAGGAGGTGGGAATTTTCGCGCGCGTTGTAATTTCGGAATAGCAAGGCGCGGGTTGAGATGGAGGGAGTTGTCAGAGCACAACGAGACAAAGATATATCTTAAATATTTCGGGCTAACAAGGCGCGGGTTGAAGAGGCGGGAGTTTCGCAGCATGATAGATAGAGACGCTAGCTTGAATTTTCAGCATAACAAGGCATGACTTGAAATTTCGGAAGAACAAGCTTAACGTGTACCCCCAAAAAAGACAATTTTCACCTCAACACGCACAACACACACACACAAACACCATTTAGACTAGAGTAAGGTACACGTGCAATGAGATATGGCAACCAAATTATGAATAAATACCACATTATAGCATGTAAGCTTTGAGTCATATATGCATGATGTAGATGTTCGTTTAATTCTTATAGTTCATTTCATTCAAAATCATCTATTTTTTATAAGAAAGCTAACCTATTTTAAGATTCATGGAATTGTGCGTTGTAAGACATAAAGTAAAAACAAATAATGGCAAATCATGTAGAAAAACATTTGGACAATTCTTTTATGGAAGATTCTAGAACAAAGAAGAAGTGCTTGTGTTTTGATGTTTATGCATTATGCTTAAGTTCAACCATGGAGTCTTCTAGATTATACATGTGGCAAAATCTGGTGGAATCTAGATGATATCCGACGGCCAGTAGTGCTCAAATTTGCCATCTTTGGACCATCGGATTCGCCTCATCCAACGACCATGTTTCAAAGTTAAAGTTACCCGCACACAATATAAACATATATAAAATAATATATATATATATATATATATAGGGGTATAGATATAGATATGTGATGCGAAAGCCACCCATCATCTCCAATTAGAATAGTGTGTCCATGCACGGATGTGACGTGGCCAAATGATGTCTGCCATCGATATCTCAAATTCAAATCAGTCTGACCTTGTTCAATGTGTATACATTTCAACATGCTCGTTTCCAAACCACACCGCGCAGATCTCCGTTATATTCATGCATGCATGGGTTTCAAACATCAGGATCTCTTATTCAAATATTTGAATTCAACTTTACATTGATTATGACCTCACCTAGTCTTTTACACCCACACAGTCGTCTTCTCTTTATAATTGTACCACTAACTTTCTCTCGTGCATGCATGCACACACACTACCATTTGACATTATCCATCGCACACATGCAATCTTTTTCTTTAGGTCGGTCTCCCATGAAGGCACACACCCGCACACATCCCCCTCTCCATCATATCGGGCATTCTTTATCTCTCACGTGTGCATGCACAACGATCGATGTTCCTCTATGTATGTGTGTATATAGCTAGGTCTTTCATAGTTTCCCACACAAACCGATCAATCGATATATCCAGTGAGGTCTCACCCTCTTTCCCACGTCCACATCGATCAATCTACACCTCTCTATATAGGATTAACATATATAGCTAATACACCCATATTAATTATATATCCAACGTCCCCCTCTCATCATCCATGCCTCCCGCTTCATCTCTTAGACGCGCGCACAATGGCGAAGACAGGGGGTAGTAAGGGCCCTGCCCCCCCTAACATCACTATATATCGAGGCTAATATGAATGTGATCATTAGAAAATTGCTGCTAGAAATGGTTTAAGTTCATGAACTGACCCTTCTCGTAAAGGATTAGCAATGCTTGGCCCCCTAGCTCATTTATTTTTCATGGCTCTGCCACTGCGCGCAACAGCGCACGTTCTCGCCCCCTCTCTCTAAATATCGATCTCGCACTTGTGCATTCCATCATAGTCTCCCTCCACTCGGCCCCTCGCACCATCTTCTAGCCACCCATCGGATTTTTCCACATGTACAATTTAGTAGACTCCATGGTTGAACTTAAGCATAATGCACAAACCTCAAAACAATAGTGGTTCTCTTTTGTTCTAGAATCTTCCGTATCATAACTGCCCAAACTTTTTTTCTAGTTGAATTGCCATTATTCGTTTTTACATCATGCTTTACAACGCACAATTCCATGAATCATAAAATAGACTAAGGGCTTCTTTGATTCAAAGGATTCTCAAAGGAATTTTGGAGGATTCTAATCCTTAGGAATTTTTCCTATCTTGGTTGTTTGATTCGTAGGATTGTAAACCATAGGAATTTTTCCATATGATTCATTTGCACTAGATTTCATAGGAAACATCCCATCCTGTCAAACCTCTTTGAAAGAATTCTGTGTTTTTTCTATGCACAATCAAACACTCGTACAATCCTGTAGGATTCAAGACGACATTCCACTATAATCCCATGTTTTTCCTATTCCCGCCTTTTGGAAATCCTACGAATCCAAGAGGCCCTAGCTTTTTTATAAAAACTAATTGATTTTGAATGAGATGAACTATAAGAATTAAATGAAGGTCTACATCGGGCATATATGACTCAGAGCTTACATGCTATAGTGTGGTATTTATTCATAATTTGGTTGCAAAATCTGATGCGCGCAATGCACGTGTACCTTACTAGTACTTCGAGTATGTGCAAAACACGTAAATTAGAATTCCAATGGCACACTACATTCATGAAGCCACATGGCACGTGTGGAGGCGTTGGCGCGACCTCCTTGTGTGGATTGATCACAGTGACGTGTTGCTGGTTCCAGAAGAATGTACTCGTCCTCCCTGAGCCATACTGTCGGTACATGCACGAAGCGAAGATCTGCACACACGCCACGCACGCACTTATTCCCTCGCGCGCACACGCGGGTACACGGGCGAACGCAATTTTGTACCAAGATCCACCCCATGTGATAATTTGACGCGTGTAAAGTCGTTCACTTCATTGATGGTCAATTAATACAGCACATGCAAATTGAGTGAACGTGAGGGCGGAAGAAAGACATTACTACTCCATTGCACGCATGCGAGTAGTTAAATAATGGGTTGCTAGTAGTACTTCCATTGGTCTCCTTCGTATTTTGTGCCAATTTTTGACAGTAACATAATATTTACGCATTTGAGCAGTGTAGTCTACTTGAAATTTATGTTCCACTCAACTCATCGGGCGCTGTTTCGGGCCTCGAAACCAAAACCATCAATTAATCTTTACCTTGTTCCCATCCCATTCAAAAGCCTGCTCACACCTACTAGTACGTACCAAACCTGAACGTGTTCCCACTATGCAGGTATTAGTACTAGTGCTAGTACTTAGGTTATAGAAAGGGGAACTACCTAACCGAAAATTACTCTACCTTTCCTCCTCATAAGTGCTTCTTCTTCGTCCGTCCTTGCCATGGCTGGTGAGCAGAGCTCTAGGTCGAGAACTACTCGTAACAAGGGAGCGGCAACCAAGGCGGCGGAAAAAAAGAGAGGGCACACCGCCACGCGGAGACCTCAAAAGATCTCTCACGGGCAGGCGATGGCTCCCAGAGCGCTCTAGCCACGGAGGCGAACATGCCGAGCCGGCGGCGCTGGAGTCATTATCCCTCGACGGCATGCTCGGTCAGCTCAATAAGCACCTCAATAAGCAGAAGGAGTTCATCCAAGGCTTGGTGGAGCTGCTAAAGGAGAGCCTTGATGACATGCCCGCTGAGCTCAATAAGCAGGGGGAGTTGACCACCAGCTTGGTGATGCTGCTGAAGAAGAGCATTGCCTCGGAGAAGAAGGCGACCGGCGAAGTCCTGCTACTTCAGGAGGACAAGGCGAAGCTCTGTCACGAGATCGACCTGTTGAAGGAGAAGAACGCCGGCTGGAAGAAGCTGCATGAGAATAGTAGTTCCTCGATGAAGATGCTGCAGGCCCTCGTCATGGAAGGAGGAGTTGGCGAAGCTCCGCATCAAGCACCCGGCTGCTGTCAAGGTACGTAATGGGGCCGTGGAACAGATGATGAAGGCTCGCGTCGAGAAATCCCGCGTCATGGATAGAATGAAGAAGATGGCGGAGGAGACGCGCAAGGAGATGGAGGTCGTGGAGCCGATGAAGAAGCAGTTACAACTCCACGGCGAATTAGATCATTTGGGGTGATAATCTTCCTTCTTCTTTTGCTCCTGTGTTTTATCTTTTGCTTTGGGTGTTTCGCCGCACGTGTCACGTTCTCTATGAGGCATGAATAGAACAATGCTTTTTTTGAGGGAATGAATAGAACAATGCTAACAATGAGATGACTAGCAAATTAGACATTTTTATCGCCATATGGCATTGGGCTGCCGTGTTTCGTGCTCCTCTGTCATAGTACTACTCAAGTGGAAAACTTGAGTATACCGCACGGTTCTTTGCTCCTCCTTAGGTCGTCAACGCATTTATATGAGCAGTCAAATCACAAGGCCTCGCCTTCCAGCAGTAATGAGCTGTCAAATCACAAAGGTCCTCGCGTCTCATGAAACCGACCAAGCTAGACTGCCCCGCCCTCTAGCCTTTTAAAAAATGTATACTTTTGTACAGTAGTAGTATCGATGGATTGCGCCATGGAGCAAAACTTGAAATTAAAAAAAAGGTGGTACATATAGAGAGCGCTCGTCGCCAAATTATGCATATAGTACTATCAAAAAGGCTAGTCACCATAATGGTGTCCAGCACAACCCACCCCTCAAATAAAACTAAGCATCAAGGAATTCTTTGACAAAACTAAGCACCCTGAAATTCTTTGACAACTAAACTGTTGGCTATATGATGTTGGCATATATATTGTACGTATATAATGTGAAGAAACGAGTGGTAGTACTATACCAACTAATAGATGAAATGTAAGAAATACTAGTATGTACGTACTGAAGAGTTAAAGTAACGAGAAGAAACATAACATAATTCTGCTGGGGGCTCAGCACAACACACCCCTCCAATTAAATTAAGCACACCTGAAATTAAACTTTGCAACTATTCCGGTAGACACTGCATTAGAACCACCATGAGCAACGACACTGCCACCTTACTCGGAGTCCTCGTCCACGTCCTCGACTTCATCCTTGTCCCTCTTCGTCTTGGCCGATACTTCTTTGCTTGAACCACACACTTGGCTCTTGCTCTTGATCCAACCCTTGTAGATATTGAAACAAAGGTAGCCATCTATTGCAGCATAGTGGATGTGGTCTATATCTAGTACATTCTGCTGCCATGCATAACGATGAAACGTGTATGGAGGTTTCTCCAGTTTACCGTACGATGGATGAACCGTGGCTCCTGCCAGGGTTAGCATTGAAGGCTGATGAGAGGACACCAGCCGATTCTTTTGGAGGTTGAAGGGGTTGCCTACAACGAGGCCTATCCGACCCAGGACTTCTTTATCGTTCCTAAAGTCTACAGTAACGAATTTGACTAGGTTGCTCTCGAGGAAATTCTCAAAATCCACGCATTCAACGTCGGCATGGAATATGTGGTAGACTAAGCATAAGTCATGCACGCAAACCTGGATCACGGCGGGCTTCTTCCTCTCTTCGTCCTTTAGATCCTTCTCTCATCCCAGGACTGTGGTGTACTCAACATCTAGCCCAGCGACCCACTCATCATCTAAGTTTTCAAACATGCGTCTGAAGAGAGAAAGGCATCCTTTCACCGTCACAGAAGAACGGGTGTAAATGACGTCGAACTCATTACCAGTGATTGTTCTAACCTTGTACTCACCGCCGATCATGGAGATTTGGGACGCCATGGATTTAGGAGGAGGGTTAGGATTAGTGGAACTGTCATAATGTGAAAGGACGGGACGACTAGGAGCGAACCGCCGTAGTATTAAAGGACGTGCAGGGACGAGTAGGAGCGAACTGCCAGCGTGCAAACGCAGGGTAGTGGCTTTCCATTCTCCCATGATATGGGCTTCCGAGAGCCCTTGGATCTGAGATGAAACGGTTGCATGGCGTGATTCTAGACCTATGGGTGAATATCCTATCCTGGAGGGTTATTCCACAAATTTTCAGCAACTTAGCATGCGACCGTTTGGTCTCAGATCCAAGGGCTGCCAGCAGCCCGTATCATGGTCGCGCCTACCACGACCGTCGCGTCACTCGCGCGGTCGCGCCCTTGGAGATTTAACACGGTGTGTTAGGCTATCTGATGTTGGCATGTCATACATAGTCATCACTTAGTCACTCATACTACAACAAGGTTAGCTATAAGGTTGGCTATAAGAGTTTTTTTACTTCTCTCTATCTCTTTCTTCGTACTCCCTCCGTCCCATAATATAAGAACGTCTTTTACACTAGTGTAGTGCCAAAAACATTCTTATATTATGGGACACAGGGAGTAGTATTTATTGCATTTGCCAAGGAGTGACCTCTTCCAATGAAATGGTGTGCTTATTAGTTTTTTGTTGCTAAGTTTGCTTCATTTAATTAGTTATAGACTCAAAATTGTCTTTTCACCTAGGTATACATGCTTAGCACCGTTTCTTCCTTGGGTCACCAAACAAGTCTCTCTCTTCTTGATTAACTTGCCACATCAGACTTTATGCCTATGTGGCAAGCTTAGCACCTGTAGGAGCAAGTAAGGCTTCTTGTAATGGGAGTACCATAGGTAGTATCATGCATGCCAACTATGCAATCTTGATGAGGTGACGTCAAATTAAATGAAGAAAAGAGAGAGTTGAGTATCATAATATGATACTGTATCATATTAAATGATGTGCTACTATGTGTCATGCATGACAATAAATAAACTATCCTATGATACCAACACATGATACTATGCATTACAGATGTAGTATCATACAAAAGTATCATATGCATGATACTAGTATATGATACTCTCCATTATGACCAACCTAAGTACAATAGTGCGCTTTACATGGCATTTTTGCATATGTGGAGGAAAGAGAGGCAAGGAAAACATGGAGAAGTGGGCTCTCATGCAAGAGCCAACCTCTACTACATGGTGGAGCATTGGGAGAGGCACCTGTATGGAGGTGGTCAGGAATCGGGAGACTCACGCCGGTCGTAGCGCCGCTGTTAAAATGATATTGGCAAGTCAAATCACGTGGCCCCACCTGTCCAGCAGTAACTCGCTCTCAAATCACACAGCCCTACGTTTGCAGCAGCCTACTCCCTCATCTTCTCGCGTCTCTGTCGAACCGACTAGGCAGAACTGCCCCGCCTACCACGCAGGAAAAGCCTCGCCCTGGACTTTTAAATAGTATAGTATACTAATTTTGTATCCATGGATTGCACCATGGAGCAAAGCCTCTAGAAAACGGTGGTACACATGTACGGAGTATACAGCACACCCGTCGCGTTCGCGTCGCACCCCAGACGATCGGTCGGTCTGGCACGCTGCTCTCCGAATGGAATGCACGTCATATTGCGTTTGCACACACATGTGGGACCGCAATTGAGAACCGACCATAGGCACACTCCCCGGCCCCGCAAGTCGGGTGACTTAATAAAAGAGGGAGACGAGCGATAGTACTAGAGAAGTGTTGTACTACCTTGGTGCCTGGACTATCCCTGCAAGACACGGAAGATCAATTCGTCCATGCATGTGACCAGACTCCAGCAGACAGACTTGGATTGGCTATCGTCTACATATCGTGCAAGCTGTGTTGTACATGGCTGTAGTTGTGGTGAGAAATCTAAAAAAGGTTTCTTGTCATCTCGCAAAATTCGGTGTCATGTGCTTCGGATCACTACGAGGGTTAAACAACGACAACTGAGTTGGGCTAGTCATTGGGGGCACATGCACGAAGACTACGCGACTACCATCTAGGTCAACCCGACTATGTTAATTAGGACATCTATCGACGAACCCCTTTTCTACGAGTTTATATTTAATTTGAGCTTTGTTCCTCGTCTAGTTTGTCTGTGGGGATTCATGTTGTCTCCTTTGGGCAGTGAGGTTATGATTTCTTGTCATGTGGCATTTTTTCGTGTTATATGTTATAATCCGGCGCTTCAGATCAAAATGACGACAACTGCGCCTTTGGGCCACGTGCATGAAGACTTCTCGACAGTCATTGACGAGGTCAAGCCGGCTCCGGTAGACAAAAGAAAACTAGTACTACTCCACTATATAGGCAGGAGCCTCCGCGCTTGCTTGCTAGTGTTGCTCTCTTCACACTGTCTCGTCCTAACACGACAGCGGTGGACACACACTCTCTCTCTCTTTGCTCACCGCTGGTCACAAATCCAGCCATATCCTCTCCGCCGGGGAAGGTGAGAAGGTGCAACGTTCACGCGGTCGTCCTTGGCGATAGCTCTTACCCACTGCTGGCGCGTCCCGATCAGCCCACCTTGCCATTCTCTCCCAAGCACCATTGGCGAGGGAGGGTCTCCGACCCCTTCTTCCTCGCTGCCGTAGTGTGGGAAGATCCGGCCTCCCGCCGCCCACCTAGCGACATCCCAGTGACCATCAGGTATAACTTCCTTCGAAGCTAGCCTTGCTCTACTTCCCGAGCTCCTGACGTCGCTGCATTTGTATCATTTACTATTTCTCAAGGCCCCTCGTAGATAGGATCGATCAGCTATTCGAAAACCACCTAATTTTTTTACGTTTAAGAGGTAAAACTAGTTCATGCACTCGAATCTAGTACTACTTGGTTCAAACAAGGAAGAAAGGGGGTGGGGTGGGGGAGGATTTGTTACCTGAATCTAGGACTTGGTCGAAAGAGGAAATAATGGGGGCGAAAAGTAGCAGAGACTGGCTATCCAACTGGTCTCTAGGTATAATAGGGAAATAAAGGGAAACACAGTACAAACTCAATATAAACCCGATCTATTGGTTGAAAAGGAAAGAAAGTGGGGACTGGGGGACAAGTCAACAGAGTAAGTCCAGCACTAGATTTGCTAGCCTCACACAGTATAAGGTGGCTATACAAAACAAAAATGGGACCAACCCAGATATCCTGTTCTGATGTTTGTTGCCCCGAGCCACTCTTATGTAATGCCACTGGTAAAATGTAGCAGTCACACTATTAAAAGTAAGGACACATTAAACCAATGTTGTTTTCAATGTAATGCATCTAGTAATATGAATCAATGGCACTTTTTTACATGTCCTGCTAAATTTCCCATTAAGATAAGTTGGTTCTTTTCGTTAGAAATGCAACTTTCCTGGTCCGCCTACTCTCCCGTGCCCAAAGTAATGTCGTGTTTAACGGTTGTCATAGTTAATCCTAATGGCCACACTAATATCTAGCAATGCCACTGATTTAGAAATTGCTACTATCCTTGTAGGATTGCCATTCAGATAAGGAACATGCTTCTTTTCATTTGATGCATGTTTCATCACTTGTTAGTCACCCTCCTTTCCACCTTTTTTGTTCAAACAGAGATATACATTTCATGCTCAATCTTAGTTGAACTGCACAAATGATATCCAAATTATAGTTGAGCATTCCAGGAGCTTCACAACCAACCTTGATGTTGCTCAATTTTATTGCAACTAATGAAGAAGAAGCTCTGTGGGTTTCTTTTTCTAATGGAAATGGAACCGGGGCTGGAGCCCTTTTCTTAAAAAAATTGAAGAAGAAGCTGCTAGCTCACGGGACATTGCTTCATTTTAGGTGAACTGCACCAAAAGGTCCCATGAATTGAATCATCCATGTTGGTGACTGAAAGAACAAACTTTAGCATCCCAGTCTAAGCACCCCCGGCCTCCATCCTTGCGAGGCACGATACACATCGTTTGCCACCTGCTTGACTGTTGTGGGAAACGAACACCTATGGGGCAGGGCTCCTTCTCGGTCCGGCAGGTAGCGGAGGGCGCACGAAGAGCAGATCGAGGCGAGGCACGCGAGGGATTTTACCCAGCTTTGGAGATCTCTGGAGAGATAAAACTCCTACTGCTGCTTTGTGGTGGTATTATGTTCTTGCTCGAGAGCGTGAGCGTTCGGTAGTTTCGAATGAGTCGAACCCCTTCTACATTGCGCATAGGCCTCCTTTTATAGGTTAAAGGGGTCACCGACAGGTGGCAACGCAGACAGGGGTACAAATGTAAAAAGAGGGGTTGGTACAACTGCCTCTACAGTGCACCCTACCTAACTCTGGCAGGGGACAAGAGCATTTAATGCCCGTCCGCGTCGCCCAACAGTGCAGAAAAGTGACCGTTAGGGGCGCCACCGTTCGCCACGATGGCCTTCTCGTCATCTCCACTCGCCACCTCGCACTGCTTGACTGCACAGCCACCCGCCACGTGCGCCTGGAACGATCCTGCGGTGACACGTCGTCGGATGTGCTGGAGTGTGGGCACAGAGTGGTGGCTTCGCCGCGGCAAGCGCCTTGCCGCGGTCGTTGTCTTGTCGCGCCCAAAAGCTTGTCGCTCGCCGGGTCTTGCCGAGACGCGCGGGCAAGTTTCTTGAAATGCCTTGGTTGGCCTTCCCGGCAAGCTCCTCTTGCCGGGGCCTTGTCCTTCCCGGCAAGCTCCTCTTGCCGGGGCCTTGTCTTCTCAGCTTAAACACTTTGTTCTTGAATGGCTTTAATATGAACTACGGAGGATCTTGGCGGGCACCCGGCAAGCCTTGCCGCGGGGCGCTGCGACTGCCCGTGCACAAGTTCGGGATACTAAGGTACCCCTACTTTAGTACACCGACAGGAGCCCCCGGGCCTGGGCCACACACGGTGCCGAGCGCTGTTGGGCCAGGCCCAAAAACAGGGTACGGGCACACGCGGCCTGGGTCCATACCAAATCTAACTCCGTATCCACCGCGCCCTCCCATAACGGCACGCGTCGAACGCGGCGTCGTGGGAGAGATCGTGGGTGATTCTTTAATCGAAAAAGGCGTAATGTTCGCCTCTCCTCCTTATAAGCAGAGGAAATAGGGGCCGTTCCCCCACCTTCGCCACTTGCGGTTCCTTCCTCGGAAATCTCCGCCGCTCCCCTCCGCTTCCCAAGCCGAAAGAGAGCAGCGCTCCGCCCCCCGTCGCCGCCGTCGCCGCCAGCGCCCTCGCCCTCCCCTACCGCCTCCGTCATGGCTCTGAAGATCGGGAAGGGTGCAAAGTCGGCCGAGGCGCTGCGGCTTGAGGCGTTGCAGAAGGAGCGGGCACTCTTCCCCCCTGAGCTCTCCGCGAAAGAGCTGAGGGAATGGTTCTACCTCTTCTGGTCGACGGAGACGCGGGCGCATCCGCGCACGCAGGTACTCTCCGCCGAAGCTTCTAATTCGAAACGGTGTCCAAAAGGATACCCCTTCTTCCCACTGTTCTTCTATTGCGGGCTCTGCCCGCCTTTTTCCGATTTCTTCTGTGACATCATGAACACATACGGGCTCCATCTCCTCGATTTCACCCCCAACACCATTCTGACCATGGCGGTTTTCGCACATCTCTGCGAGAACTTCGTCGGAATCCACCCAAACGTGGCCCTTTTCCGCCACTACTTCATGCCCCGGGTCGAGAAAGGAGAGCCTTTATCTGGCGGGATCGCCTGGATCTCGAGAGTCGGTATGAAGGAGGTCTATCTGGAGGGGGAGCTCCGTAGCAAATGGGAGGAGTGGAGAGCGGAATGGTGTTGGATTGTTGATAAGGATCCGCAGCCATTCACCAACTTGCGCCAAGCCCGAGTAGTGCGCGGCGGCGATTGGAGCGCCCTGGCGGCGAACGATGCTAGGCTGAAGATCGCCACCACCCGGATCTTGTGGCTCAGGCTTGCCGGGCTCACTGAAGGGGCTGTTGGCGCAGACTTTCTTCGCCGCCGCATCGCCCCTCTGCAGGAGAAGGGGAGACCCGCCTGGCTATTTGGGGGTCCAGCGGATATCATGAGGCTGCGCCCGGGCCTCAATTTCAATTTTACTCTCTTGGAGTTGGATGGGACGCTCAAGGAACTGTTCAAGCACGACCCCAACCATCCCGAGTGGTTCAGGCTGCCGCAGGGCGTCGTCCCATTGTGCAACAACTCCCAGCTCGATCGCATCCGCGCAATGATGCCAGAGTGCGACTCGCACGGGATCATCCCAACTTGGCAAGAGCCTGCCGACGATGTCGTGCAGCAATTCTTCGACGACCTGGTGGAGGTAGCGGTCCGTACCGACGAGCAGAGGCTCCTCACCCGCGACACCACCGACGATGAGATGCGGCGCATCGCCACCAGGGCGGAAGAGGCGGCGGCGGCTGCCGCCGCGGGTGAATTTGGGTTCACTGTGGAAGAAGCAGAGGCGGCCGAGGCGGCAAGCCTTGCCGATCGAGAAGAGCTTGTCGGGGAAGTCGTCGGCGAGGGAGAGCCCGAAGCCGAAACAAGCGAGCCCGCCGAGGGTGCAAGCGGCCAGCCGTCTTCGAGCAGCTTGCTGCAGGCGGAGCCCTCAGCGCAGCCCCCAGCTCAACCAAGAAGGCGCCTCCGCAGGACCGGAGACACAACAGGGCGGCAGGCAGGCCAACAGCCATCGTGCCGCGGGACACGCTCCACCGCGACAAGCACCGTTGCCGCGGGAGCATCTCATGCCGTGCCGACAACTGGAGCAGGGTCTTCTCGAGCCGCCGCTTCTGATCCTGCCGCAGCTCCCGCCAAGCGTCCAAGGGAGCCTACTCCTCCGCCTCGTCGCGCTGAAAGAGTACCGGACTTCGACCTCTCCGCGCTGAGCTCCGACGAGGAGGAAGAAGAGGAGGAGGAGTAAGACTTTCTTCTTGTTGTACTTATATTTCTTCGATTCTTGCTGCTTCTTGTCTTGTATCTGATCTGCTTCCCTCTGAACCTTGTTCCTTTTCAGGACTCTGGCCGAGAGAGCAGCGAAGAGGGCCAAGGTCCCCGTGGTTGTCATCGAGGATGATCCCACTGTGACAACAGAGGGCGCGTCCGAGACCACCTTGTCGGACCTGGCAATCTCTCCTCGAAGCAGCCCCCAACGCAGCCCCCAGCGCAAGTATTTGTTCACTTCCTGTTGTGGGGCGCGCATGGGTGCTCTTTCCTTGTTGATATCTTGATTGTTGATTTGCTTGTGTAGGAGCAGAACAGGCCCATCAGGAACAACCAGAAGCCGCTCCTGAGGTGCTATCTGCTTCAACTACGCCGCCAAGGATGATTCCCCGACAAGGGAGCGCTCTCCGGCAAGGGAGAGGTCCCCGGCAAGGGGTAGTTCTCCGGCAAGGGACGGGACCAGCGAACCTTCGGTGGTGGAGCCCATGACTACAGAGCCCAGCACATGTAACCCTCCTTGTCGGAAAATTTCCCTTGGGTTCTTCTTCTTCTGATCTTCTTTTTGGATATTTGCTTAACTCTTTCTTCCTCTTCCTGTCTTCAGATCCTCCTTCCACAGATCGATGGAGACCGAGGCCACCGGCGAGGAGGATGCACGCGGTAACACTGATGATGTCGCCGCCACCGAGGAAGAGGCTGACACTGACGATCCCGCCAGCGAGGAGGCCGCCAAGGCTGCTGGCGCAGGAGCTGGCGAGGGGTCCGGCAACCGTATTGACGACCCTGAGGGCACAGGAGCGCAAGGCGCTACACCGACCGCCGATCCCTCCGCCGCTGACGCAGTGCCAGGCTCCGAAGAGCCCCAGCCCGGTGCCTACTTGAAGGCCGGCGACGGTGTCTTCATTAAGCTTCCCTGGGCGTCAAGCTCCAGGGCGCCGGTCGAGGGAGAGGCTTTTGACGGAGAAGTGCTCGCCTCTGCTGGGCTGACAGTGGTTGACACGCCAAGCAGTAGCAGCGGCGAGTCTGAGGAGGAGCAGCTGCTCCGGAAGCTGGTGTCGCTCTACCGCGCCCGACAAGCCAAACTGGAGTCCCGGGAAGCGCTTGTCGCGTAGGCGGGAGTGGACATAGAGAAGCATGCGGAGGAGCTCCAGAGTCGCAACCAAGAGGCCCTCCGGTCCATTGCAGAGGAGAGGGTGTAGCTTGTCGAGGCGCGGAAGGCCTTCATCCTCGAGAAGGCAGAAGCCGAAGAGCAACAGCGGCTTGCCGCCGAGGGGCTGTCCACGCGGGAAGGTCATCTGACGCAGCGTAAAGTCAACCTGGACAGCTACGAGGAGGAGCTTGCTACGCGCGAGCAATCACTTGGTGGGGCCCTCAAAGAAGCGAAGGATGCTGCCGCAGCTGCCGAGGCCGCCAAGAAGGAGCTGGAGGTGAAGGTGGCGCAGCTGGAGGCTGATCTGAAGAGGAAAGATGAAGAGCTTGCCACGCTCCAGCACGAGCGCGAGAAGGACGCCCTTGCCCATGGTGAGCTGCAGGGTCGTCTCTCTGAGAAGGGCAGGGAGCTGAACGCCGCCAAGGACGCCAATGCCGATCTCGAGCTGAAGCTGGCTACACTGACCGAGACGCTGGACGGCGCTAAGAAGCGGGAGGAGGACTTGAAGAAGGAACTCAAGGCCAACGAGGAGCTGTTGACGAGGGCCGCCTAAGCTCAAAACACCTTCCGGGCTACGGTGGAGCTCTGGACAGAGGGCCTCATAAACATTGCTGCAGTCATCGGCGAGGAGCTGGCGCAACTGGACTTGGCGGGCTTCGGGTACTCCTCCGACGAGAACCTTCAGCCCAGCGCCAAGCTCACTCTATTCTTCAAGGGCGTGGCGACGGCTCTCCAGCAACTCTGGGAAAGGATCCCAAAGCAGCTGGCTGACGAGTCGCGCGCAATCTGCGCCAGAGTTCTGGAGAAGGTGTTGGTGAAGGTGCTCTTCCGCAATCCGGGCCTCAACCTCACCAACGTCCTTAAGAAGCTGCCGGCGGGTGCTGATCTTGAAGAGCTCAAGGCCCTTGTCACACCCATTGTGGACAAGGTGAACGAAGTCAAGAGGGTCAACGGCGATCGTGTAGACTAGGCCTCCTATTTCTTCTTTTCCTTGCCGCTGCTAGACATGTTACGAGAACAATTTATTAGAGCGTGGCAAGTTATTTTTGTAATATAACTTTATCTTGGGCAATATTTGCTATGTTATCCCCTTTACTCGATTCCTTCCTTTGTATGCTTTTACCCTACGCTTTTAGGGAACTTGCCGGCATAGGTACCCTTGCCGCGAGCGCTGAGTGCGGAACATCAGCAACCTGCTGGCGGTGCTATTTCCAGCAACCTTGCCGCAACTAGTTGCAGCACACTTAAGTCGTTGAGCGGACTCGAAACAAAGTAAGGGCGCAGCTAGCTACGAGTTGGTTCCTCCGCGCACAGGTTTTTCATACAAAGCAGGGTCGTTTCAAGGAAGATAACTTAAAAAATTTGAAAACTGATTATGCTCAAACTTTGGCGACTTAGATTTTCTGTTGTTTGCGTCCCGGCAAGGCGATACTTTCTTGAACGACGCCTGGTCCATACCATTATCTTCTCCTCCCCCCGGCAAACTTGTGCGCGAGGGAACCTGTTTCTTTGAGAGAAAAGAAAGAAGAGAAAATAAAGATATGGAGCCTTAAGGCTCGTTATTGCTTACCGAGGGCAAGTGCTGCACAAAGTGTCAGATAATACATGCAAAAAATGAAAAAAGCATGAAATTTGACAAGATGTGGGGAGCACATGATCTTTATTTATGCACGGGGTCTGCGCTCGGCTTTGTACAAAGGGTTACATGCAACAGCGGCAAGGCTTGTACAAAAGGTGTTTGCCGAAACGGGTTCCGGCAATCGCGCCTTATGGGTAAAACTTATGAAGATGCTCAATGTTCCAGGAGTTGCTCACCGGAAAGCCATCTTCGGTCTCTAGGCGGACAGCGCCAGGCCTAGTGACTCGCTTCACCCGATAAGGTCCTTCCCACTTTGGCGTCAACTTGTTGGAATTCTTGGCGGATTGAACGCGCTGAAGAACAAGGTCGCCCTCCTCGAGACTTCTGGCATGAACTTTGCGGCTATGGTAGCGGTGCAAAGCTTGCTGGTAGCGAGCAGCTCGTACAGCAGCCTAAAGACGGTCTTCCTCAAGGAGCAGCGCGTCATCTTGCCGCAGCTGCTCTTGCTCAAACTCATCATAAGCGAGCACTCGAGGCGACCCATATACGAGTTCTGTGGGGAGAACTGCCTCTGCTCCATAAACTAGAGCGAAAGGCGTCTGGACAGTGGCTCGATTTGGCATCGTCCTGATCGACCAAAGAACCACCGGGAGCTCCTCGATCCAGTTCTTTCCGCACTTGTGCAGCCTGTCAAAAGTTCTGGTCTTGAGTCCGCGCAGCACTTCAGCGTTCGCCCTCTCCGCTTGACCGTTGCTTCTTGGGTGAGCAACAGAAGTGAAACAGACCTTGGCACCAAGATCTTGGACGTACTGCATGAAGGTGCGGCTCGTAAATTGTGTACCATTGTCGGTGATGATCCTGTTAGGGACTCCGAAACGGCAAACAATCGACCTGAAGAACTTGACCGCTGACTGTGCTGTCACCTTCCTCACTGCTTCCACTTCCGGCCACTTTGTGAACTTGTCGATTGCAACGTACAAGTACTCAAAGCCCCCGATAGCTCGGGGAAAGGGGCCGAGGATGTCGAGCCCCCAGACCAAAAATGGCCAGGATAAAGGGATCGTCTGGAGAGCTTGAGCTGGCTGGTGTATCTGCTTGGAATGGAACTGGCACGCTTCACACTTGGTTACTTGTGCAGTTGCATCCTGGAGGGCTGTTGGCCAAAAGAAACCTTGCCGGAATGCTTTGCCGGCAAGTGCTCTTGCGCCAATGTGGTGAGCACATATGCCTCCATGTATCTCTGCCAACAGCTTCTATCCATCTTCCCGGGGAATGCACTTCAATTTCACTCCGTTGAATCTTCTTCTGTACATTATGTCGTCGACAAACTGGTACATACTTGATTGCCGGGCTACTCTCTCCGCTTCTTCTTGCTCTTCGGGAAGTTCTCCTGTCTGAAGGAAACGGACAATCTGCTGCGCCCATGCCGGAGCTTGCGGCTCGACGACAAGGACTAAAGGCACAAATGCTGCTGCGGGAACATCTGCTTCCACGGCAAGAACCTGCGGTTCAGCCGGAGCTTGATATTCTCCGGCAAGCTTGCCGGAGCAAAACTTGTCTGGAGCGTCTGCTTCAACGGAACAAACCCTAAGGCTTTTCGGAGCAGACTGTTCCTCAGCACTCTTGGTGTTGACCTTGGGGACCTTCTTGGCGGCGGCTTCGGGGAGCTCTGTCGGAAAGTAGTCGCCGGAAATCAACTTCCTTTTCTTGCTCTGTCCAATTGATGGTGTTACAGATGGTTGAGTCAGCTTGAGCACAAAGATCCCTGGTTCCACAGGTAACTTTAATGCAGCGCATTTTGACAGGCCATCGGCAATGTCGTTCTGGGCTCTCGGAACATGCTCCATCTGCAGGCCGTCAAAATGCTCCTCCAACTTTCTCACTTCATCGATGTAAACTTCCATCAACGGACCCTGATAATCTTTGTTTACTTGACGGACGACAAGCTATGAGTCACACCTGACAATTAGCTTCTTGATCCCATGGTCTGCAGCGATCCTGAGTCCGGCAAGCAATCCTTCATACTCTGCAGTATTGTTTGTTGCTTGCTCCTTGGGAAAGTGCATCTGGACCACGTACTTGAGGTGCTCTCCGGTGGGTGCGACAAGTAACACGCCCGCACCGGCGCCTTGGAGCGAAAAGGCACCATCAAAGTACATGATCCATTCTTTGCTTGCTTCCTTGACAGGGATGCTCGTCTTTGGAGTTTCTTCATCAGGTGTTGGCGTCCATTCCGCTATGAATTCTGCCAACGCTCGGCTCTAGATAGTTGAAGTACTCTCAAATTTGAGGCCAAAGCTTGACAATTCCAGTGCCCACTCGACAATCCTGCCTGTTGCTTCTGGACTTTGCAATATCCTCTTCAATGGAAAGCGAGTGACAACTGTGATCTCATGTGCTTGAAAGTAATGGCGCAGCTTTCTCGAGGCCATGAGAAGGCCAAAAAGCAATTTTTGCACACCAGAGTACCTCGACCTAGCCCCCTGCAGAAGGGAACTGACAAAGTAAACTGGGCGCTGCACCATTTTCTTCTGTTTCTCTTCTTGTGGCTGTGCAGATCCATCCTTGTCGGGACGAGAGCTTGTCGGGGAAGCCTCCTGCTTGTCGCTGGATGTGCTTGCCGTGGTTGCTGGCTCATCATCTGCCTCTCTTTCCGCTACTAACGCAGCACTAACCACTTGATTGGTTGCCGCTAGATATAGCAGCAACTTCTCTTGTGGCTTAGGTGCGACAAGTATTGGAGTGGAGGACAGGTATCTCTTCAAGTCCTGGAGCGCAGCCTCTTCTTCCAGAGTCCATTTCATCGGACCTGCCTTTTTCAATATTTTGAAAAATGGCAGGGCGCGCTCCGTGGATTTCGAGATGAACCTGCTGAGAGCAGCTACGCAGCCGGCAAGCCTTCGCACATCCTTGACGCGCTTCGGTGCTTCGATCTGCTCAATGGCCTTGATCTTGTCGGGATTGGCTTCAATCCCCCGTTGAGATACAAAGAACCCAAGAAGCTTGCCGGAGGGGACTCCAAACACACACTTCTTGGGGTTAAGCTTGAGGTTGATCTTGCGCAGATTTGCAAAGGTCTCGTCCAAATCCTGGATCATAGTTGCTCTGTCTTTGCTCTTGACCACTATGTCATCCATGTAAGCTTCTACATTTCTGTGCAACTGTGGCTCAAAAGCATGACTGACTACTCTTGCAAATGTTGAACCAGCATTCTTTAGTCCGAAAGGCATCCGTACAAAGCAGTAGGTGCCACATGGAGTAATGAACGCGGTCTTCTCCTCATCTTCTTCTGCCATGAAGATTTGATGATATCCTGAATATGCATCAAGAAATGACAGCAAATCACATCCGGCCGTGGAGTCAACAATCTGGTCAATGCGCGGCAAGGGAAATGGGTCTTTGGGACAAGCTTTATTAACATCAGTGAAGTCAATACAAAGCCTCCATTTTCCGTTCGCCTTGCGCATGACTATAGGATTGGCCAGCCACGTTGGATGGAGCACTCCTCTGACAAGGCCTGCTGCTTCCAACTTCTTGATCTCTTCTGCAATGAATTCTTGGCGCTCCACTGCTTGTTTTCTGACTTTCTGCTTGACGGGCCGCGCGTGAGGACAGACGGCAAGGTGGTGCTCAATTACTTTCCTGGGAACACCGGGGATGTCAGATGGTTGCCATGCAAACACATCGACATTCGCCCGCAGGAAAGTAACGAGCGCGCTTTCCTATTTAGGGTCAAGCGTGGCACTGATGGTGAAGGTACCACCAGTGCCGTCCTCTTTGGTGGCCACTTTCTTGGTCTCTGGCGGAGCTGCCTTCGCCTTCTTACACTTGCCGGTGGAGCTCGATGGTGCGTCCTCGAAGGTAGCGCAGCACTCCGAAGAGGTGCGCTTGCCAGAGTGGGCATCAGAGCTCTTGCCGGACTTGGTCTTCTTCTTCCCCCCGGGAGCTTCAGCGGCAAGTGTCTTGCGATCTGCTGCGGCTGCTGCTTCCCGGTAGATCTTGTTGGTACAGATAAGGGCATCCTTCTTGTCGCCAGGGACAGAGATGACACTTATCGGACCGGGCATCTTGAGCACGTTGTAGGCATAGTGAGAGGCTGCCATGAACTTGGCGAGCGCTGGACGGCCGAGTATCCCATTGTAGGGCAATGGGAAATCAGCAACGTCAAAAGTGACTTTCTCTGTCCTGAAGTTCAGCTCGCTGCCAAATGTCACTGGCAACATGATCTTCCCCTTCGGCTTGCTCCTTCCCGCGTTGATTCCTTGGAAAGTGCCGGTCTCTTCGAGTTCACTGTCGGGGATCTGGAGCTTCTTGAGTACCACGGAGGAGATCAGATTCAAGCCGGCCCCGCCGTCAACCAGCATCTTTGTGACCTTGAGGTTGCGGATAGTTGGCCAAACCAACATCGGCAAGCACCCGACCACAGTTATGCGATCAGGGTGATCCTCAACGTCAAAGATGATAGGCGTGCTGGACCACTTCAGAGGCTTGCGCGACTCAACTGACGGTTCTGCTGCATTAACTTCCCGCACCCACTGTTTGAGCTGGCGGTGCGAAGTATGCAGAGAGGCACCGCCGTCGACGCACAAAACCTCTGTTGCTTTCTGAAACTCCTGCTCGTCGGCCTCATCCTCATCCATCTCTTCATCTTCGTCTTCGTCTTCATCCTTGTCGCGGCCGCGGGGAGGCCTATCTCCTTGCCGCTGCTTGGCCTTTCCGCGGCGCCCTCCTTGTCGCGTCGCTCGTATTCAGCTTTCTGCAGTTCAACAAGCTGTTCAACTTTCTTGCAGGTCTAGAGATCATGGCCCTTGGTGCGGTGGATCTTGCAGTACTGCTTGCCGGAGCCGTCTTGCTTGTCGGCGGCCACCACGGCCTCACCGAAGTTACTAGTTTTGGCCTTCTCGGCGCCACCTCCGTTGCCGGACTGCTCGACGACTAGCACATCTTTAGCTTTCCTCTTTCTGTTGTTCCGCCGCCAGTTTTTCCTTGCCGGGGCGGCATCCTCACTGTCAGACCCTTCTGCTCCTGCATTCTCTCCGGGGAGTTTCCTCCCCTCCTCAGCACGTGCACACTTGTCGGCCAAAGCATATAGCTCGCTGACATCTTTGATCTTGCACATCGCCATCTCCTCCCTCATCCTGCGATTACGCACGTTCTGATGGAACGCGCTGATAACCGCGGCAGGGTGGACGTCTGGGATGTTGCGCTGCACCTGGCTGAACCTTTGAATGTACTTGCGCAGGGGTTCTCCTTCCTTCTGGGCGAGCAGATGAAGATCGCTCTCCTGGCCATGGGGCTTGTGGCCGCCTGTAAAGGCGCCGACAAACTGATGGCACAGATCTGCCCATGAGGAGATGGAGTTGTCCGGCAAGTGCATAAGCCAAGATCTGACGTTGGGCTTGAGCACCAGCGGGAAGTAGTTGGCGAGGATCTTCTCGTCGCGCCCCCCGGCAGCCTGCACCGCAATGGTGTAGATGCTGAGGAACTCCGACGGATGCAGCCTGCCATCGTACTTCTTGGGTACATCTGGCTTGAAGTTCTTTGTGCTGGGCCACTGGACTTGTCGCAGCTCACGAGTAAACGTAGGACAACCTACCGCGTACGGCAAGTCACCTGGTTCCCCTGGCGCATGCATGTCGACAGTGGGCCCAGCGCGCTGGTCTGACTGACGCCGCGCTTCTCTTCGATGCTCGATGCGGGTGCGAGCATCTTCTTGTTGTCGTTCTTGAAGAACTTGGCGCTGATCACGACGAGCTCGCGGATCTGATGACGCTGTGGAGTCAGTGTCGAGGTTGACCCGGCGAGTCGGCGATCTTGGCCTTCGGGGTGGGGAGTGCATAGTGGTTGCACCCCCACCGGTCTTGTCGTCACCGGCTCGCGCCTGGGCGTCTTGCCGCGGCTTCGATGTGCTCGGTTGCCGGGGAGTGTCGCCGTTAGCGAAGCCGATGAGGCTCTGAATGGTGGCCCTCCAATCGTCGATCTTTTCTGGCGCTGGAGGGTAATCTAGAAGCAGTTGGGCTCGGGCCAATGCTTCTTCTGGAGTCTTGGGTGGTGGCGGCGAACGACGTGAGGAACGAGATATGCTCGTACTTCTAACAATGTTAGAAGGAGCAGCATCTCGTCCAGGCGACCGTGCTGCGCTCGTGCCAGCATGTTGACGTGCATGCTGGTCTTGAGCATCCCGCGATCCACCAGCTTGGCCTTGACCCAACGAACGTATGGTACCGCGCGTACCATGGCGTTGTCGGTCCCGCGCCTCCTGAGATGGGCGTGGTGCGTGTACGGACGCCGAGGTTTGTGCAGCCTTGTCCTTGGACCTGGCAGCATCGTGAGCTCCCTCGCCGGCGCCCGTTCCTCCGCCGACGTCTACCCCACCGCCTGTTTGCTCCGGTGGCGGTGGAATCGACGCAGATGGACCAACCACCTCCGAAGCCTTCTTCTTCGGTGGCATGTCGATGAAGATGATGATGTAGCGCGCGCGAACACCGGATCGGGTTCGCACAACCTCGACGCCCCCTACCTGGCGCGCCAAAGATGTCGTGGGAAACGAACACCTATGGGGCAGGGCCCCTTCTCGGTCCGGCAGGGAGCGGAGGGCGCACGAAGAGCAGATCGAGGCGAGGCACGCGAGGGATTTTACCCAGCTTCAGAGCTCTCCGGAGAGATAAAACTCCTACTGCTGCTTTGTGGTGGTATTATGTTCTTGCTCGAGAGCGTGAGCGTTCGGTAGTTTCGAATGAGTCGAACCCCTTCTACGTTGCGCATGGGCCTCCTTTTATAGGTTAAAGGGCTCACCAACAGGTGGCAACGCAGACAGGGGTACAAATGTAAAAAGAGGGGTTGGTACAACTGCCTCTACAGTGCACCCTACCTAACTCTGACGGCAGGGGACAAGAGCATTTAATGCCCATCCGCGTCGCCCAACAGTGCAGAAAAGCGACCGTTAGGGGCGCCACCGTTCGCCACGATGGCCTTCTCGTCATCTCCACTCGCCACCTCGCACCGCTTGACTGCACAGCCACCCGCCACGTGCGCCTGGACCGATCCTGCGGCGACACGTCGTCGGATGTGCTGGAGTGTGGGCACAGAGTGGTGGCTTCGCCGCGGCAAGCGCCTTGCCGCGGTCGTTGTCTTGTCGCGCCCGAAAGCTTGTCGCTCGCCGGGTCTTGCCGGGACGCGCGGCGCGTCGCGGCAAGTTTCTTGAAATGCCTTGGTTGGCCTTCCCGGCAAGCTCCTCTTGCCGGGGCCTTGTCCTTCCCGGCAAGCTCCTCTTGCCGGGGCCTTGTCTTCTCAGCTTAAACACTTTGTTCTTGAATGGCTTTAATATGAACTACGGAGGATCTTGGCGGGCACCCGGCAAGCCTTGCCACAGGGCGCTGCGACTGCCCGTGCACAAGTTCGGGATACTAAGGTACCCTACTTTAGTACACCGACATCGACCCTAGTGTCACTGATAAAATGAAGTAATAATACAGTTAAAATAGAGAGAGTGTCCTCTCTATCATTTCATTTCCAATGTAGATAAAGAAAGTGCTTCTCTTTGTTAATGTATGTTTCATCAACTAGTCCCATTGTTAATGTTTAAGCGTTTCTACAAACTGGGGTGCTTAATTTTAGTTGATCTGTACAAATATAGAAATTTGAATGTCTCAAGGCACCTCCTTGTACTACCGTTGTACACTGGTGTTCATCACTGCCAGAAGGTGTATCTAGGAGACTTGGGACGATGTCCAGTATGAGGCGTACCGTATGAGGCGTCGCATGGCCCATCTCGCCCTCGCAGCATGTCATACTATGATACTATCGCAATATTTTCTTCTATTTATTTTGTGTGTTTCATCAACTAGTGCCACTATAATGTAATCACGCTTTTTCATTATCTGTGCAAACAGGGTTATTCAGCTGCATTTTGGTGGAACTGCACAAATGTACGTATGGAACCGGCATATATGCAGAGTGCGAGGTGTGCCAAGTAAAAATTACCGACACCAACCATGCTGCATGCACGCATTGGCATCCACCACCACCAGTGGGATGTGTGGCGCTCTCTGTGGACGGATCTTTCTCGGCAGCAAATCCTCTAACCAAATACTAGTAGCTTATATTGGCAGTTTTCTAGGGAGTACTCTTTTCTGAAATAAGCACCAATCTATTTTTCTTTATTTGTACACTGTATCACAACTTTGACCCAAAGGTCCAGAGCTATTTTAGGGTGATTGGCGTAGTACTCGGAGACTGATTGTAAGCATGATTTTCATTAGCGGCACACTGATTGTAAGCATGATTTTCATTAGCAGTCACACTGATTGTAAGCATGAGCAGGTGGAAGATTAGGTTAGTGCGAAGCTTACCTTAAACCCTACCGCCGCCGTTGAAATGAGGCAAGCATCGAGGGAACCGTGGAGAACGGCGGGGAAGTGACATCGCGCCATCCGACCTCCTCTTGCGGTGGGAAAACAAATACTCCAGTGGCTCCCGCTGGCTCTGCACCCTCACGAACGGTACACCATACTCGATGGATTTGTTATCCTCTGGGTGCTTGACCTTCGACCTGTACGCCCACCACCTAACCCTGATTGTCGCCTCGGGCAAATCTGTCTGCTCCATCGCCTAGAGGAGATACTCGACGAACTCGGAGGACTGCGGCGTGACTGCCGCCGAGGAGTACATGTACATTGCCGCCCTCATCGCGCCGTCTCGCTCTTTCGCATACATTGCCACATGGCCCGCATCGTCCTCGAAATCTCCCACTCACTGTCAAACCAAGTAATGATCTCCTTCAACCTGGCTAACTTTGCTTGGTCGCCGCTGCCTGATTCGCTGCTGCATCCTCTCCATAGATGTCCTTCTGAGTGGTCCGATGCTAGCTTTGGTAGATGGGAGGAGAGACGGTGGTCTTGCAATAGAGAAGAGGGAGAGGCGAGATGGTGGTTTTAGAATGGAGATGATGGAGAGGAGAGGAGGTGGTTTTGCAACGGAGAAGATCAGAACAGGGAGAGGCGAGACGATGGTCTTGGAATGGAGATGATGGAGAGGAGAGGAGGTGGTTTTGCAATGGAGAAGAGGGAGAGGAGCATGCGGAAACAATTTAGGATTAGAGGGCCGGCGCGCTGTGACTGGATCAAAATCAAAATCAATTTACCCTTCAATTAAGAAAGCGACCCCACATTAACTAGTCTCCCTTTTATTCTGGGTCATAATTGACCATGATTTTTGCACATAAAATATATGTTATACGTTGCAAAAATAATATGATTTGAAAGTACATTCAGATACGAACCAAACGATACAATTTTTGGTGACATGCATTCACATTTTGCTTGTCAAATATAGTACATGGTCAAACTTTGACCCAAAATACGCAAAACAACAAAAAAATACTTCTAAGACCAGTGCCGCTCTTCCGCTCTTCTCCTCTTAAACCACCGCCGCTCCTCTCTTGTTCCAATCTAAATCCAGCGCCGCTCCTCTCCTCTTCCATTTCAAAACCAGCGCCCCTCCTCTCCTGTTCCAGTCCAAAACCAGCATCGCTCCTCTCCCGTTCTAATCCAAAACCAGCACTGCTCCTCTCCTCTTCCATTCAAAAACCACCGCCGGCGAGTGAAGCTGCCGTGGAGAAGTAGATCGATGGAGGAGTACAACCGATACGTGAGGATCGCAGATGGCGACCCTGTGAAGCTAGCTAGGATGTTGGAGATACAGTGGTTTGACAACAAGGACCAACTAGCAGCGACAGCGACATCCATGGCCAAATATCTGCAACAGAGCGAAAAGGCGGCGATACTACTGGAGGGAGTCGCGCGAGAGTACATAGAGCTGCTCCTCTGGGCCTTGGAGAAAACAGATTCACTGAATCCGATCGTGAGGGAGCGGTGGTGGGAGTATCGATCCCAGATGGAGGATCCACCAGATATTGAAGGATCGAGCATCTACAGGGTGCCGTTTGTGAGGGTGTCCTGCTAGAGCAAGCCGGTGGAGTCTTCGTCGACTGAATCCAACTGCAAGAGGAGAAAAGCTATTGGCCCGACGATGCTTCCCCTCCATCCTCTCCCTCGCCATTCACATCATCACGGGGCGGCTGTCTGCCGCCGAGGAATAGGAGGGGACTGCCCCCCATCCCAATAGTTGGGGCAGCTTGTGAATTGTCAGGAGGAGCTTAGGGTTGTCAGAATTTGCAGGCTGCGAATTGTGTTTAGTGTTGTGTATTTTGAGAGTACTTTTAGATATGAATGTCTTTTGAATTTCAGATTTGCAGTATTGAGCATATGAAGTATTTTATGAATTCTAGAGATCTATTTTTAGCACTTAAAAAATGTAGTTTCATAGGAGTATAAAAGTGCAGACAATGTGATTCTCAGAGAAGAAACTGCAAGTTTCAGTTTCAGATAAGAAACTGCAAGTTCAGTTTCAGATAAGAAACTACAACTTTCAGAGGTAGAGCATTTATATTAACATGGCCTTTTCAAACAGGGTTAACATCATGTTGGAAGTTTTATTCATGGTCAAAAATGGAACTACCAGCCAGTTAACATCATGCTGATCAACGTTCATGCATAGCACATCTTCATATGATGCACAATCAAAATGCCCACACAATGTCGAGTGTGCGAAACACAGAGAAAACAAGGGACGAAGTTTTGGCAAGTGTTGGACGTGGTGTGCGTAGATGACAATGGGGACCCACATGTCAATAAAGGCAGAGGCAAAAAATTTGGAGATATTTTCCCTGCACAGGTGGAATCGAACACGGGCGGAACAACTGTCGGGTAGTGTCACTTGGCCACTAGGCTAGTTCAGTAGTTTCGTTAATAATAAGGCACTTCCTCAGGTGGTCGGATCCCCTCGTGCGCCTTTGTGCGCTCGCTGCGACGCCGATGTCTACCATTGTGAACATGCTGAACAAACGAGAGGAATCTAGAGAGGACTATACGTGGAGAGGTGGACAGTCGGGACCCACCAGGTCTATGGCCGTACGCAAGCAAGTGCCTCATCGAAAAAATACTTCCTCCTAATGCTATACTGACATTGGGGCCCACGGGTTTGTCAACATAGTTACATTTTTTAGGTGCTTCAACGTAGTTACTATAGGAGATAAATTCACAATGAAGCCGGGGAGCTGGCAGGTATCATTTATTATCACTGGGGCAGCAAGTATCAGCTGGGTTTTGGGCTGCCCCGTCTAGGCTTTCATTTTTAACATGCGCAAGCCACGACCTTGGATGGGAGGTCCATAGGCCTGTTTGTATTTTCTTGAGGGCCGTCATGTATCTACCAGCTTATGGACCTCCCATCCGAGGTTTTATTTTTCCTGAATATCGGCAGCCCAATTTATGTATTTTTTTGAAGAAAACGCAGAGGTCCGTTCTATTTTTCTATATAAGAATAGGAACGCCAGGTCCAACTTATGTTTCCCTTCTAACTATATTATATATATTTAAATTATTTTATATGTTATTATATATTATTTTTATTGTCATCATATATTTAACAGATACTTACATATGTAAGAAACAATATCCCACATCTTATTAACTTATAAAAATAAATTCTTAACAATAAAATCCTAGATTATTTTGGCACAAAAATCCTAGTGATTGTGTACAAAATCTTGGTAAGATTTAAGGATGAATGTAATAATATAACTTATTATTTAAATATATTTATAACAAAATGCTCAACCCCTTTTTATTTTTTTGATAACATTGCTGGCCCAACCCAACATTATAATTAGAATCAGCCCAGCAAAATCGTGTATTTCGGGAAAGTGCAAATGGCTTATAATTTTTTAGGAAATAAAATAAATGGGCCGCATGGACGCTACATTATTTGTTCACCCAGCCCAGCTAATGGATGTAATTCAAAAAAAGAAGATCAAATTGACTGTAAATTCTACCGCGCAAAAAAAGACTGTAAATTCTGAAAAAGTGGGTTGAATACGTGCCACATTTTTGGAGGCTGAAATGTGGGCCAATAGGTCGAAGCCAACGCAAGTCATTTTCAATTTAGTCAACAAATGATTCTGACATGTTAGTTGTTGGATTTACATCCAACGACCGGCATCCATCTTCAATCTCTCATCTTCTTCCTCCAGCGCCGCCGGGACCACCTGCCGCCTCCTGCTGCTAGCAGCTCTCCTTAGCACGCTTCGCTATGAAGCGCTACTCCATCGTTGGCCAGGCCATCCCTCCACACCTCCACACTTCCGGTTCTTCTCCACCGACTTCCGAACCACACCGCTCTAGAACCAGTTAACCCTCGTACACCTCTCCGTATGCGACTCTACTCCCGCGTCTTCCCATCTCCGGCTCGTTGCTGTCCGGGGCCTCGCCGTCATCCACCACCTTGGATGCGCTCAGCGCGGCATGGTCAACGTGGTCAACGAACGACACCATCGGAAGTAGACTGTGCGTGGAGAGGCTGACAGCTGGGTCCACGGCCGCACACAAGGAAATCCCTCCTTATTACGCGCAAAATAATGATTCCTCCACCTGACATATGGGACCCACCGGAAGGGCCTCTGTATTTCGCGAAAAAATGTGCCCCCCGCTGACAGGTCGGACCCACCAGCTATCTTCGCACGCAAGGAAGTGCCTCCTTATTACTTACAAAAAAATGAATACTCCCCCTGCCAGCTGGAACCCAGCATAGTGGGAGGCTGACTTGTGGGCCTACCAAGTTGACGGGGACTGAGGGCTTTGTCAACTTAGTCAATATGAATGATTCTAGCTCCAGTTACTGTACAATGTTCATCCAACGGCTGTAGTGCTTCTTCAACCTTTGGTCTTCTTGCTCCAGCCGCCCAAACCAGCGTTGGTCGTGTCGCGTGCTCCTGCCTCCCGTGGCTGGCTGTGACGCCGCGGAGGCCTCACCGGCCCCCTACTACTCCCACCGCTGGCCAGGCCATCCCTCTACTCACCCACACCCCCTATTATTCTGCGGCGACGACAGCCTCACACCGCAGCCAAACCAGTGAACCTTCGTACTCCTCTTTGCGTGGGCATCCACTTCTGCGTCTTCCCCGGCTCCGCGTCGTCCCCTACCTAGGCCTTGCCGTCGTCCACCGCTGTGGTGCTCTCGACGCGGCATGGTCAGTGTGGTCAATGACCGACTTACATCGGAAGAGTACTGTACGTGAAGAGGCTGACAGCTGGGTCCACGGCAGCCACAAGGAAGTGCCTCCTTATTACGCGCAAAATAATTATTCCTCCACCTGACACCAGGGGCCCACCGGACGGGCCACCGTATTTTTTGAAAAAAATATTTCCTCCCTGACTGTTGGGACCCACCAGCTACACCTTCGCACGCAAGGAAGTGCGTCCGGGCAAAAAAACGATTCGCCTCCTTGACTGCTGGGACCCACCAGCTACATCTTTGCACGCAAGGAAGTGCCTGACAGTCGGGACCCGCCTGGTCGAAGCATATGTTGCATTGTCATTCTGGTCGCGAACGTGTACGTACATACTGGTCGATGTAGAGGCGTGCACGTGTCGTAGTAGAGGCGCGCGCGTGTCATAGTAGAGGCGCGCACTTAGCATGTACACGCACGTACAATGGCCAGGATGCAAGAAAGAAAATACGGCCACATACGTACATACGGGCGGGGTCTCGAACGCCTACTCGTGCATACGTACGGCCAGGGCTCATGTACCTGGCTGGGTCGGAATGGAGAAACTGCGTCATCGTCGTGTTCATAGGGAGGCAACGGAATGCGTCATGTTCACGGGGAGGCAACGGAATGCGTCGTGTTCATTGGGAGGCAACAGAATGCGTGGGAGCCAACCGGCTTGGACGGAACAGGCGATGGAAACGAGGCCTGGCGTACCGCAGAACGGAGGAAACGGCCTTGTGTTCGACCGACCACGTTCGAAACGGGATCCTGTTCATCGGGAGGGGTCTGGCGCACCGCAAAACGGAGGAAATGGACCTCCTATGGTCGAAACGGTGGTCCTGTTG
>NC_041381.1:325280083-325301863 GCF_002162155.2 Triticum dicoccoides
GACGAAACGGACTTGTGTTGGAGCGCTACGGTTGAAACGGGGGTCCTGTTCATTGGGAGGGGTGTGGCGTACCGCAAAACGGGACTCCACGGGATATTGTTCATCTCCACGGTCAACCTCCTCCTGCCTCCACGGGCTACTATTCATGCACCGTCGACCTCCTCCAACCTCCACGGGCTCCTATTCATCCAGCCTCCACCGCGCGCTACTCCACCGGCTACTGTTCAACCACCCCTCCACGGGCTCCTGTTCAACCACCCCTCCACCATCTACTGTTCATCCAGCCCTCCATGGGGTCGTCCTATTCATCCAGCCCTCCACGGGTTCCTGTTCATCTAGCCCCAACTGGATCGATCGATCGGGGTGCTGTTCATCCAGAGGCAACGCCACGGGGTCTTGTTCATCCACCCCCACCGCTCACTGTTCATCCAAAACCCCCGCAATGCTCACTATTCTTCCAAACCCCCTGCAATGCTCACTGTTCATCCAGAGGCAGCATCGATCGGCTTCAGTTAGCAGCAGTAGCGAATGAATCGCTCGATCGAGTTCAGTTAACATCCATTGATCGATCGCTCGGGTTCAGTAACGCGTAGCCTGCAGTGCAATCGCTCGGGTTCAGTTAGAGCCCAACGCCTCGCTTGGGTTCAGTTAGAGCCAACGCCTCGCACACACACGTGTACGTGTACGAGAGAAACGCGCATCGCTCGGCCCCCGACCACCCACCGTAACCGGGAACTCCCCGAAATTTTCCTCGCCCTCGCTTCTACCACGGTTTTTTCCGTCATGGACGGCCCAAAGAATGTCATGCAGCTGCGTCTCCGGCCCGCCCAGGACGAAAAGCCCATTTTCTGTCATGATTTTTTGTCATAGAAGTAGGAGCCCACCACATCTATGATGATACCGGGTTTTGTCACAATTATCGTCATAGAAGTGTCATAAGTATGGCAGAAAAAAATTCGTTCGGCCCAAAATGTCACGGATGTGTCTTTTTTTGTAGTGAGCACAACCGGCCGCGAGAGGAGGGAGCAGGTAGTACCGCCACGCTTGTTTGAGCGGCTGGAGAAGGAAGAGCAGAGATTGAAGAAGTACGACGACCGTTGGATGGACATCCAACAGTCACTGCTCTCGTGTGTTGACTAAGTTGACACGGCGTTGCATGTGCGTCAACCTTTTATAGGAAAGAGTACGCATCAACCTATAGTAGGCGCACAAGTCAGCCTTAAATATGTGGAAAACAGCATACAACCCATCTACCATTATTTCTAATAATAAGGATTTTTTTGGAGCTCGTCTTTTTTGTTAGCATTACAGCCCATATTGTGGCCACAGTTAAAAATTATACGAAATTTTGCATATTTCGGTGCGATCAACTATTTTTAATCGCGAAATTTCGAGTGACATTCAAACTATTTTGAAAAATAATTTATATAAATATAAAATCCAAATAATTGTCTACGCATAAAAATCAATGGAATTTAAAATCTTGTAATGAAAAAAAATTGAAACTAATTCCCTGTTTGATGTGTTTTGAAAATGTACAACCCATTTCTCTTTACTGATAGCCCATTTCGTGGAAAACCAAATGAAATTCTCCCCATCTTGAAAGATTTTTAGCCTAGCAGGGCTGAAAAAGCAAGTAGGCCTCGTTTGGGTATTTCTTTTAAAAAGTAGAACTGGGCTAGCCATTTTTAGCAAGAAAAAAACACAATTGGACTCATGATGTGGTAAACATAAATAAAACCCTGGTTAGACGGGCCACAGCCCCCGCACAGCCCTGTTGTTACCCTGATCCATCGGCAAAACTAGTATAAATAACAACTGCTTGTTCCTAAAAAAAGTAAATAACAACTGCGCGACCTGTTGGGTTCCTGGTGTTAGCCGCTCATTGTGTAATTCTCTCGTTTATTGACTACGATGACAATGGCGTGAGCCCCAGATGTCCAACCATTAGGAGGAACCATTTTTTGGGCTTGTAATAACGAGGCACTTGCTTGCGTTCTGCCAACACGCTAGTGGGTCCCTACTGTCATCCTCTCCACGTATAGTCATCTCCTTGTTCCTCTCGGTTGTTGACGACATTGACAACACAAGAAGGCAGTGCACCGCGCACGGCGAGCGAACCAAGGCGGAGGACGACGGAGAGGCCTCGGACGGAACGAAAAGGAGCCGTGGAAGATGCGCCGGTCCAGTCGTGGGCGAAGGGGAGTACGAGGGTTGACTGGTTCGGGTGCGGGTGCGTGTTGGGGCTGACACCGCCGGAGAATAACAAGACGTGTGGGGAATAGAGGGAGGGACTATCCAATGTCGGAGGGTATGGTAGGGCAGCGAGGCGCAGCCAGCCATGGGAGGCGGGAGCCGACGGGGTGGTTTGGTTTGGGCGGTTGGAGGAAGAAGACAAGAGATAGAAGATGCACGACAGATGTTGGATGTCAATCCAACGGCTGGTAGGCAGAATCGTTTGTTGACTAGCTAGTAAGTCGACACCACCTTGGATAGGCTACTTCCTCGTGGGTCCTGATGTCTGCTAGAGCTACGTCGGTATTTCCCCAAAGAGAAAGGGATGATGCAGTATAGCGACGGTAGGTATTTCCCTCAGTGATGAGACCAAGGTTATCGAACCAGTAGGAGAACCTCCTCACACCGCGTAAACAACACCTACACACAGACAACAAATACTCGCAACCCGACGTGTTAAAGGGGTTGTCAATCCCTTCCGGCTACGGCGCCTCAAGATAGGCAAATAACATGAGGTAAAAGTGGTAGATAAGATAAACAGATCGCGGAACAAATAAATTGCAGCAAGGTATTTTTGTATTTTTGGTTTAATAGGTCTGACAATAAATGCAAAGGAAAATAGATCGCAAAGGCAAATATGATGGAAAGAGACCCGGGGGCCGTAGGTTTCATTAGTGGCTTCTCTCGAGAAAAATAGCAAACGGTGGGAAAACAATTATTGTTGGGAAATTGATAGAACTTCAAATAATCATGATGATATCCAGGCAATGATCATTATATAGGCATCACGTCCAAGATTAGTAGTCCGACTCCTGCCTGCATCTACTACTATTACTCCACACATCGACCGCTATCCAGCATGCATCTAGTGTATTAAGTTCATGAGAAAATGGAGTAATGCAATAAGAACAATGACATGATGTAGACGGGATCCATTTATCTATTGCAGAGATATACCCATCTTGTTATCCTTAGTAGCAACGATACATACGTGTCATTTCCCCTTCGGTCACTGGGATCAAGCACCGTAAGATCGAACCCACTACAAAGCACATCTTCCCATTGCAAGATAAATATATCAAGTTGGCCAAACAAAACCCAAATATCGGAGAAGAAATACGATGCTATAAGCAATCATGCATATAAGATATCAAAGAAGACTCAAATAACTTTCATAGATAAAAACATAGATCTGATCATAAACTCAAAGTTCATCGGATCCCAAAAAACACACCGCAAAAAGATTGCATCATATGGATCTCCAAGAGACCACTGTATTGATAATCAAGAGAGAGAGAGAGAGAGGAAGCCATCTAGCTACTAACTACGGACCCGTAGGTCTACAAAGAACTACTCACGCATCACCGGAGAGGCACCAATGGAAGTGGTGAACCCCTCCATGACGGTGTCTAGATTGGATCTGGTGGTTCTGGATTCTGCGGCGGCTGGAATTGATTTTCACCGACTCCCCTAGGGTTTCTGGAATATTGGGGTATTTATAGAGCAAAGAGGTGGTTCAGGGGGCACCCGAGGTGGGCACAACCCACCAGGGGGCGCCTGAGCCTCCTGGCGCGCCCTGGTGGGTGCTGCTCCCCTCGAGCCACCCCCAGGTGCTTTCTTGGCCCACTAGATGTATTTTGGCCCAAAAAAATTCCTCCAAGAGTTTCGTTGTGTTTGGACTCCATTTGGTATTGATTTCCTGCGACGTAAAAAACATGCAGAAAATAGCAACCGACACTGGGCACTATGTCAATAGGTTAGTACCAAAAAATGATATAAAATGACTATAAAATGATTGTAAAACATCCAAGAATGATAATATAACAGCATGGAACAATCAAAAATTATAGATACGTTGGAGACGTATCAGGTCCCAAATGTCAGAATCCAAATATGTCACAGTCATTGTTGGTGTCAAATCCGGCAGATCTCGGGTGGGGGGCCCAAGCTGTATGTCTGAGGATCGATGCTAACAATGATCAAAGGGACACAATGTTTACCCAGGTTCGGGCCCTCTTAATGAAGGTAAAATCTTACTCCTGCTTGATTATATTCGATGGGTATAGGGGTTACAAGAGTTGATCTATCTCGAGATCGTAATGGCTAAACCCTAACTTGGCTAGCCTAGCAATGTTATGATCCTGTCTCTGGTCTAAACCCTCCGGTTTATATAGATACCTCAGGGGCCTAGGGTTGTACAAAGTCGGTTCAACAGAAAAGAAATAGTATATCCAGACACCTAAACTTGTCGTTCACGCACACGGCAGTCCCAACCGGACACGGGAGGTCGTCTTCTTCCTTTTATCTTGACAGCCCATTAGTCCGAACCACATCGAATAGATCGGACGCCTGAGGACCCCTTAGTCTAGGACTCCCTCAGTCATGCGGCCTTTCTTATGAAAATTTACAGTCCGTTTGATGTGCTAGTTCAAAATAAGTTTGTGGGTGCTGGTGGGGGCTAATCACTTGGCTTCTGTAATGCACAGTGAGCTCAAGAAACTAGCGAGAGTGATGTTATTTCCCTTGGTTGGGATTTGGTACAATATTCACTCTAAATTAAATGAATGGCAAGCTAGGGGTTTTCTGTAGTAGTGAGGAAGAAGGGGAGCTAGGGTTTTCTGAGGAGTGAGGTGAGGAATTTGGGGGTACGAGTGGAGCGAGCTGACGTGAGGTGGGTGGGAGTGAGGAGGAAGAAGAGAACCCAGGTTTTTTGGGGGCGGTGTGCTGTATGTGGGTAGCGCCTCTCATTAAGTAAATATATGGGCTTTTGAATTGATTTTATTAATTACTAGGGTGGATGGGCTGTTTTGTCTTGGGCCCAGAGAAACAATTACTACTAGTACAGTGGAGACACTCTATAGCTACCCAGAAAAACAATTACTACTAGTACAGTGGATACACTACCGCTTCTGGCTCCTCCGAGGTCATCGAAACATCTCCCTCTAGTGAATGTCGTTTTACTATTGTTCACCGACATGCGGGCCATGCAGCGCGGGCCCAAATGCCATCCACCAAATTAGAAGGCAGTATGCAGGCAGAGAGTCACCCCGGTCGTAGCGCGGCAGTAACGAGCCATCGTATCACAAAACCACACCTCCCCGCGGTCTACGTTTAACGGACGAATCAACCATCATTTCACTCTTCGCGGAATCCCCTTCTCCCTCACCGTCTTCAAGAAAGCCAACACTCACATCTGTCACTCTTCTTCTCTCCCAATGAAGGGAAGGTAAGCAGATCCGTCATGTTGGTATATTTTAATTTAGAGAAAAAAAGAACTTTTGCAAAGTAGTAACCGATCCTCACTCTCTTTTTTGTTTCATTGTCATTGCGATTATGTTTTCCTTTCAGTGGTCTCCTAGTATTCGTCAGTTTCATGATGGACCGATGAGAACCCGGCAATGATCTGCTGATATTGGAGCATACGCGGGAGGCTGATCCCCACGAGACAGAGAGCTCCAAGAAGATGGAGGCAGCCACCGAGCCGACCCCAGATACTCTCACGGCCACTACTGAAATGGTCAACGCCCTGTTTGAGGTTACAACCCCCATGCCCCTGCAGGAGCAGTTTTCCCCCTTCCAGGATGTGTCCCCTCCCCTGCTAAGCTGCCCAAGGTGATTTTCTTCTTTGCCGATCTCGATTGTGGTTTTCATCTAAGTATGTGGTGAATAATAATGCAAAATTTTATTAGCTTCGATTCCATGCTATACATAGTGGTTTAAATAACTTGTGTTTCTTATGCTAGAGAGTAAATCAGAATTTGTTTCTGTTTCAATTAGAGCCATGATGTAGACAAGGATTATGTGGTTGTACATCTCACTCCCTATGAGGCGGATGACCTGAATATACGCACTGGGAAAATTGAGTTCTTAGGTTGTTGGATCGAAAGCCATTTGCGCTCATACCAATGTCGAGTTGTATTCCAGCCTCACTGTTGTCAGACGTGTTGTCCAGGGCGTATGGAAGCACAAGAAGTTCAAAGCTACTCCTTCGTTTGTGAGGCATACTGTTCTTGTCAAGCTTACGCAGGAAGATGACGTGGCATGCCTCCACAAACAAGTTTGTGGTGGCAAGGCCACAAGGTTATCTTCAGGAAGGTTCACAGGATTGAGCTGCTGCCAGACGTCCTCGATGATGTTCAAGCCAAATTAGACCGACGCATGAAATAGTTTCCCTAGCTAGTGTTTAATAGTAGTTTGGATTGTGTCTAATTATCCGAACCTTACCTATTATCGATCCCTCTGGGGCTAGTACTCTGTTTGAAACTGTCTATGGGAATTGCTGCTACTTTTGAGCGCCCGTGAATCATGTGAGAACCATCGTAATTGTTGTTGAAACAGATGCGTCCTCACTAGTTTTTTCTTTTGGTAAGACATAAGTTGTCACGGTTTATCATACAAGTAGTGTGTGTTTGATGAAATAGAGTACTCATTCGAGAACTGTGCACCGACATATGCATAGGGTGCGTAAGGCTGGTTAAGTACTTGTAAACACTATTGGTGCAACCCCACTTGTAAGCAGTGGTGCAAAACACGGCACATTGGCTCAGCTCGCTTCAGCACAAGGCTATCGACCAGCTAACAATCAATAATCAGCTGTCTGACATATAAGCAACTACGTATCTTGTTACAGTGGTTCATGCAGTTAACTGAGGCCACAATGTAAATACCAAACGTTCACACGCTAGTCCAGCGTTCACGTGGAACACTCACATTAAACTCGGCTTCATAAAAAACTTGAACAAGCAAAAGTTAAGAAAATTTATACATCTTAATGATTCATAGAACATAACAAACATATACTAGTTCACAGCAAAAGACAAAGTTGTGAGAAGGTTTACAAATCAGGAAAAATCGAGCAAGGCTTCTCTGAGCAAAGGGCCTCCCTAGGCAGACTTTAATTTCCTAGAGTTCACGCTGGTTTTTTCTTATTGCCACCATCTAGGGTTAGGTTCTCTCATTCCAGAATAACCAATTATAATTGTGTTCTCAGCTGGTATGCCAAACTGAACCATGTAGTATACTGACCATCTAAAATTCTTGTGCATTCCACTAAATTTAAGCACCGCTATTTGCAAAAATAAGCAGACCACAATGCCTCTTGTCTGCGGACCTGTCGCAAAAAACCTCCGTGCAGCCATGCCAGCTAGTCCTCGGTCCATGGATGAACTGGTAGAAACTGCATTCTGGACTAGGATGCAGTTGTTTTCGCTCGTCCCTACACTGCAATCAGGAGGTAAAATGTACAAATCAGCTTCTTTTAGATTGCGTTGGTCATTCTACCTAGTTACTACCAATGTAGGAATACCTGGAAGACAGGTGGTTAGAGGACAACAACTAGGAATAGCCATCTCATTTTGTGGAGTTCCACTAAAACTGAGGTGTGTACTTTTGATTGCGCAGATAGAAACAATATGGAGACACACATCCCTATTTGCGCAAATATGAAATACGATTATTTAAACAGTGACAATTATTTGCAGTGGCATATGATTAACGATAGCATCTATTATGTTATAATTGGCACTACATTGACAGTATGAAAGTGCCCTTAAGTAAGTAGCATCACATCACATCATCACTGCCACTAGATAACATGCAGAACATTAGCATTAGTATTACTATCATGAGAGTAGCACATGGTCAGTAAATGTGCAATCATGTTTGTGCAGTTCCACTGGACTAAAGCAATGTTAGCGGTGTGAGATTTAAGTGTAACTGAAAAACACAACTCATGGGAAATAAAGCAAGACGGAAGCACTTCATAAAATGGTGGTATCTACTACTTTCCCCCGTTTCCTCTTAGAACCAAGTCCTGTTTCATGCTACAGCTTTCCCACTTTCTTCCTTGTTTGAACCAACTCTTAGATTCGACTGTATGAACTAGCTTTGCCTCTAATAATAGTAAAAGTCTAGGTGGCTTTGGAACAGCCGACGGAAGTAGAAAAAGATCCACACGCAGCCACGTGAGGAGCTGGGGCAGTAGAGCAAGGCAGGTTTCGAAGGAATATATACCTGAGGGTCGACAACATGTGGCAAAGACGGCGTCCGGAGGCTGCATCTTGGCCACAATACCACAGGGAGGAAAAAGGGGCCGGAGGCCCTCCCGAGCCGGCGCTCTCTGGGAGAGAACGGCACGAACTCCGATCGGGATGCGCGGGCAGCCGTTGGTCTCCTCCCTCGCCGCTGACGATAGCGTGAACGATACACCTACACCCCTGCCCCGGTCAAGGTGGTCCAGCCGGATTTGTGACCAGCCGTGAGCAGAGAGAGTGTGGCCACCTATGTCTTGCTTAGATCTGGAGAGCATGAGAGAGGGAAAAAGAGGAACCCTAGTAAAGCAAGCGCTAAGGCTCCTGCTTATATATATAGTGGAGTGATTTTGTTGTACCAGCTTCAAAAAAAATGCGCTCCTACGTGTACCCGCGAGTGGGTGTGAGAGAACTAGTGCGTGCATGCACCGCTTCTCTTCGGAGAGTATGATATACTATGCCCAAAGAACATTCGCCACAAGAGTAATAGTATAAGTGTGTGACGTGTGAGTTAAAATAAAATGTGCGCGACGTCTTTTGTTTTTTAGAAGTTTTGAGGGTAGGGTGTGAAGAGCACATATGTGTGTGACGTCTACCTGCAGATAGACGGTGGGTGCGAGAGGACTCAGGAGAGTCGTGACTCGTGAGGGTGCATGTGTGCGTGAGAGAGAGGGGGCACATATCAGTGCAATGCATGTGTTCGTAAATCATATCTGACAAACGTTCGCCACAAGCAATTTCCTGACGAACGCTGTAAGAACCGTTAGATCGGCATCCGACAGTGTCAGTTTTGCCATGTCATTTTACAAAATAGCCACTCCTCCGACACACAAATCTTCCGTATGCTCCTCCCTCCGTTCCAGAATGCAGTGCGTATAGCTTTATTCAAAATTTGAACCTCACAAACTTTTACCGAATTTTCGTGTACCAAAAGGACATATAGAATACCCAGTATATATCATTTCATTCATCTTTGAGAGATAACTATAAAGATGGGGGAGGAGTGTACAAAGAAAGACTGTCGTATCACCTGCAGCAATTTCAACCATCCTTTGTTGTGGAGGAATATCATAGGAACTCTATATGATATGATTTTTATAGGATTTTTTCCTTTAGAGACAATTGGTTCATAGGAATAGATTCATATGCTCCACATTTCAAAGGAAAATAAACATGATATCATTTTTATAGCTTTAGAGCCACTTGGTTCATATGAATGGATTCATATACTCCCACAATTTCAAAGGAAAATAAACATTAGCGTATATTCAATAGAAAAGTTCCTATGGTGTGAACCAAATGACATCTCTTTTATAATCCCTCCTCATAGGAATTGAGATACATGTCATCTCTAGATTCAATAGAAAAGTTCCTACGATGTGAACCAAATGACATCTCTTTTCCAATCCCTACTCATAGGAATTGAGATACATGCCATCTCTTTCCCTACAACTTCCATGTATACATCTTCTGTTCCTAAATAGCTAGTATAACCCACTAGTAGCTTTTTTCCTAGACATGCAACATAGCACAAGAACACGTCATGCATGCAAGTCATAAATCACATTGTTTTCGTACTCTATGCATGCAAGCACCACATCATATATTCGTGCATGTTACTCATAAGTTATTTCTTGCATTAGATTTTGTATTGACAATGTATGTGTTGGTCACGTGCACACATATGTAGTTCACATTCACATTTTTGTTAGAAATGCCATTCTTTTAAGTGCAATTTATTTTTTTCTCTTTGTACTCCCTCCGTCTAGGTGTGTAAGTCATCTTCCGAAAACCAAATAATCCCAAAACACTTAGGCGCGGTACATTAACTCCCTCCTCGTTTCTTATTTTGTGACATATCAACCAATAAGAGATGTGGGTCGTGCATGCTTTCAACGTCTTGAGACTTTCAAACATGACATGCAGTGGTTAATTCATTGCATGGAATGCTATTAACTAGCAAAAAAACCCTAAGATGACTTATACACCTAGACGGAGGGAGTATTACATTTTCATTTTAAGCATATATTCACTTCCCATTAGTTATAGATGTCTTTCGAGGAACTTTTATGCATTATTTTGAGTAGAGTAGCAAATTTAGCCGCGGGTATATCAAAATGCAGGGCCCATACATCATTGCCTTTCGGTTGAACCTACGTCCACAATTTTTTGTACGTATATCTCCACTGGTCCCCGAACCCAAAATGGTGCCTCGTTCCTGTAAAACCAAGTGGCCCACAGATATTAAGGCGTCGATCCGAACTCAATCCATCTCCCGTTTACTACGATGTGGCCCCACATGCCGTAGTACTCCTACAAACCCTACCACCACACGCATCATCGGTTTTCTCCAAGAGGATGAGGGAGAAGCGGATTTGTAGTGGAGGCTCTTTCAAAAAAAGGATTTGTAGTGGAGGCTCCTACCCTAGGGTTCCCTAGGTAGCTGCCGCACGCATCATTAGTTTTCTCTTTTCTTTATGCTCTTGCGCCCTAGAGTGAAATGATGGTTGCTTTGTCCGTCCAGCTTAATGCTGGAAAGCAGGGGCTTTGTGATTTAACCCCTCATCGCTCATTTACTACTACTCTGGCGCTACGACCGGGGTGCCTCCAAGTCCAACTGCTGCTCCGAACTATAATTTGGTGCATCGCACATGGAACAAGACGGTGCATGAGCCACATGTCGGCCAAAGGGGTCCTGTTAAGTGTGTCGCCATTTCGTGTGCGGACTGACCCTGCTTGAGTTGCTACGCCAACACAATAGGAGCAGCCTAGCAAATGGTTTTGCTCCTTGGTGAATCTCGACTATATTGATCTCAAAAGATACTACTCCCTCTGTCTCAGTTTATAGGGTGTGCACGTAGTTCTAGGTCATCCATTTGACTAACTAAATATGAGTTACTATGTCACAAAAAGTATATCATTGGTTTCTTAAGTGGATGTAGTTTCTAAACATATACTTTTCATCACATATATAGCAAGTTAAATTCTCAAGCTAGAACGACGTGCATGCCCTCTAAACCGATATGGAAGAAGTAGTTAAAATGAGGTGATTTTACCGAGCGGTGGGTGGGGGAGCATGGCCTGTCATGCGGTCCCATGTGTCATGATGTACGAAGGCGATGCGTGTCCCTCTTGAGGCAAAACAATGGCAAAAGCAATATGTGGTTTTCTTGAAGGAGTTGATGGCGAAGCGGATTTAGCGAAGTGTGAAATAATGGTTGCTTCGTCCATCTGGGAAGGTGTGGCATTGTGATTTGGTGTCTCATTGCTCATTACTACTACAGGGGCGCTACGACTGGGGTGCGTCCCCCTTGTTCTGCACTGTTACTGCATGACACATCGACCTGGTTGCTATATGTCCCACATGTCGAGGGGTGGAAGTATAGAATTCATGAAAGCAAGCGTCGATGGCGGAGAGAAGACATGGCTTGGTTTTTGCTGCTTAGCATGATCCATCGATACAAACCCGGACTAAAAAAGGCGAGGGCGGGTCTTTTCCCGCGCGGCAGGCAGGGGAGTTTGGCATAGTCTGTTCGAGGCAATGAGGCAGGAAGGGAAACAAGCAAATAAAGGTTGAGCGACTTAGTTTTGGGAAAATCTGATTTTATGGAGTACATACCCACTATGGCGGTAGTACTACTTACTACTCCCTCCTTTCTGGTTTATAGGGCTCATCTAAAAAAAATTTGTTTTTCCGTTTTATAAGTCTCATTTCTCTAGTAGTAGTACCATCACATGTTTGGATTTGGAGGTGCGTTAAATCACCCGATGCAAGCAGTGTTAAGAGAAAACTCACCAATGCATGTAGAAGTTCATGGAATTTTAGTGGTCATGCATGCATTCATTGTAATTAATGCATTGGTAAACATAACTTCTTGAGAAAAACGAGCGTACCAATTACTTGTGCAAACTACGAAATTAATTCCAAAACTCACCGTTTACCTTGGTTGGAGAGATTTTGAAATTGAGCCATAAACCGGAAAGGAGGGAGTAGTACCATAGCCTAGGGTAGGTTGCTGCACCACAGACTCCAAGGAAATTGATGTAGTACTACTCCTATGTATACCACTGTACTCCTCCTACTACTCCCTCCTTCCATCTATATAGGGCCTAATGCGTTTTTCGAGGCTAAATTTGACCAAGTGTTAGAGCAATAATATATGAGATGCAGGTTACACAAAGCATACATCAAATTTGTATGTGAAAGGAGCTTCCAATGATATAATTTTCACATTATACATCTCATGTATTATTAATCTTATCAATAATCAAAGTTGGTCTTGAAAAATGCATTAGGCCCTATATAGAACAATATGATAATCTCTCTAACCAAGGTAGGGACGAGGAGTAAACGGAGGGAGTAGTAAAATTTTCTCCTCGTCCTGCGAGCCACCACACACGTGGGCGAGGGAGCGGGCGTAGGAGTAGCAAGCAAGCTTCTCCTCGTCCTGCGACTCTGTGAGCCACCACGCCCGTGGGCGGGGGAGACGGTGTACTAAGCAAGCTTCTCCTCATTGTGCCAGTTGACGGGACACATGAAAAGTAATACGTACAGAGCATCTCCAATGTATAGAGCCTTGCCTCTAAGGTAGGCCCCACATGGTTTGCCTCTTATCAAATGAAAAAACTGAGCATGTGTGATGGTGAACGGAGGGAGTACGTTACCGTTAGTACTACAGTTCTTTTGGAAGGGTTGTAGTAGCCCCTCCGATTCACATGTTCACATTTCAAGCTTCAATAAAAATGTTGCATGCAAGGATTAAGAGAAACCTCGGCAATGCATGTACTCCCTCAATCCATATAGGGTATAAAATGTGTTTTGGAGGCTAACTTTGACCGCATGTTAGAGAAATAATATGACATGCAACTTACACAAATCATACCATCAAATCCATATGTGGTCATTATACTGCTAACACATGCATGTGTTGCAATTAGTACGTAGATACAGTAGTAAACACTCACTATCTAGTAGTACTAGTAGTACTCTACACTACTACTACTATGAGGCCATCCAACTGTGTCCCGGGCTCCCAGTAGAAGACCGCGGACACCGATTATTCGTTCATATTTAAATTTGTTTTCACACAGCAAAATATCTCTATCTCTACTCTCTACTGTTATAAAAAACTGAGTTGGTGATGATGGTGTGCCTGCCATCTTGTAATATAGACCGCCCGACCTATATATGACGGATAGAAAGCAAACTATGACAACTTTACAAAAGATACTTGCACCTCTCTCAACATTTACAGATAAGGCCGTGCGTCGTTCATCCTTATCTCCCACAACCTCGTTGCTAAGCAATTAAAAAAGGAAGTCTCTGGAACAATCTAGCATGGTGACCGCTGCTGCTTGCTGGCGCCGTCCATCCCCATGCCTCCGCCCAGTCCGACCACCAGTCACCACCACGCCCCACTCCTCCTCACCTTATCTCTCATCTTTGATTTTTTTTATGAAATTCTCGAGATACCATTTTTCGATAAAATTCTCGAGATATCATTAGTTTTTACACATGGGATTACTCCTGCATGGGTCAATCACAACAGGTGTTTTGTAAAAAAATGCATCTTGATGTGCCATGCAATGCACGGGCATCTTGCTAGTCCATGAAAACAAGACATGGCAAAATTTCACGGCGAACGAGCGATTTGAATGTGCTGGGAGGGGCTATTTGGATCTTGCCCGGGGTAGCCAAAATATTGGTGACACTTTTGTCCGCCGGTGCCTTTGCCACCAATGAATGAGGAATGGCTCGAGTGCTCATGCATCCTCCAACGCGTGCGTTGGAGACAAGCTCGCACGAGCTGTGCTTTTTTTGTCCCACCACGCCACCCAAACCGGCCGCAGACTGGCTGGCGACCCGCAAATTACACCATCTAACCGTAGCCGCACACATCCTGATAGCAACTCAACCAACCGGACGAAATTCATGCAAACACGGTGATATTTCATATAAACAATGATGAAATTCATATAAAATACTGGATTTTCATACAAACATGATGGATTTCAGTACATTCAAATCAACTAAGCGGTGCTAGTTTTGAACATCACATGTATAAAAATACCTAGCCTAAATGGTCGCCCGCCGATCCATTTTTCCTCCTCATGTCTGGCAGCATGATCACCGGACTACCGGGAGTCCCGGAGGTATATGCTTTAGTGCAAAGGACGGCTCGCTTCCCCACTGCCCAACTGACATCGTTGGCTGATGCCCAAGATGGAGGTGGAAGGGGGCTTCTCCGCTTCCGTGGAGCCCATGCAGGGTCGACGAAGGTCCTTGCAACAAAAGGATCCGGCAAGACACCTGCTGTGTACACTGACATTGCCTCCGTGGTGGCCTTTATGGGACCCAAGCGGCGGCGACTTCCCGTGTTCTACTTCTCCTTGATGATGGCAGCGGACGTGGAGGCACTGGCCACCGACTCGTCACTCTCCGTGCATCTGGCTTTGGTCTCTGCTTGCATGGCGCGGCCACAGGCATGGGTGTCTCGGCCACAGAAATGGGAGACGCGGTCGCAGACACGGGAGGCGCGGTACAAGGCGGCGGCGTGGACGGCAACGACAACGCCCGTGCTCCCCGCCGTGCTGGTGTGGAGCAGCTTGCCACTCCTCGTCGAGCTGTCCTGGAGCGGCGAGTTGTTGAACTGCGTGCCGGCTTGGGCGGCAACTGGCTCCATCAGGCGAGGAGAGGGAGGTGGATCAGCGAGCTGTATAGATCGTATCCGGCGGGCTCGGCAGGCCACCCAACCGGCTTGGATGCCGGATAAACTAGTCTTCATAAGCCATTGTAAGAGTGGAAAAAATTGTGAAGGAGGAGATAGGGGAGCGGCGTAGGTGTGTGATTCTTGGCCGGCGTTTGGCCTCGTTTAAATAGAAGATTAAATTGATGGCAGACGGGAGGAGCTCGGCCGGTGTTGCGTTTAATGCCGGCCCGGTCATGAACGGACGTGTGTCTAGAGTGGGTTTCTCGGCTTCCACACGGGTTTCATGGATACGTCTGAATGCAACAAGGATGCATGTTCAGCCGGGCGTGCAGCGAGCGGCGCCCTCGACTCTGATGTACGACACCGCGCCATTCTTCCACTGAGGTGTGGGCTCGTTGGGTACATGGCCTGCATGTAATGACCCAACGCTGGCAGCGCACGACAGAGGAACTTTTGTTGGGCCAGGGCGGTCAGAAGTGGGCGGTTCATAAACCGATGATTGTTCATTGAGTGTGACATCATCTATTTCATGTAGATAAGCCTACTATATAATGTAAGAGAATTTTAAAACTTTCATATATACGTTGATAGCCCGTTCGATACGTTGTGATTCCTAAAGACTGCTGCAAACATCAATGTTTTGCTTATCACAGATAAGATTGATTAATACCTGTAACAATCAATGTCCTTAACAAAGGGTGCATGCACATATAGGTTGAGCGTGTGTCTTGCATCGTGTGCTATGTGCATGCAGGCGTGCGAGTGTTGCGTGCGTGCATGTGTACGTTTCAGTGTTGCATGCATGTGTGCGTGCGTGCATGTGTTTGTGAGTGCATGTGTATGTGTTAGTGTTGCACGCCTGCATGCGTGCATGTGTTCGTTATGTGTACGTGTCAGTGTTGTACGCCTACATGCATGCTTGTGTTCGTGCGAGTGTTGCGTGTGTGCATGTGTACGTGTGGGGTGAGGCTACACATCAGTCGAATGACGTTTTCATCTCTGGTCAGTCGATTTTCCAGCTGTTGGATACGAAATGAAGGGCCTGCAGTTTATCTTCAACCTCCACCCCCTGGCCACGAGCTCCCGCCATCCAGGGCCAGCCCGCGCCGCCTCATCGCCCCGCCCGCCCCGAAACCACTCCCCACCGCTGGTCCGCCGCCGCCCCGACCATTCCTCTAGCCCACGCCCCCCCGCGCGCCGAGCTTTCTCTCCTGCGATCCCCATGCCACCACCCAATCATCGCGCCCCCTACTGCCGGCAACTGCCAACAAGAGGTCTCACGACTTCGAATCCCCGACGACCACTAATTTATTACCATTTCTGTCTTTCATATACGCGCTGACGGGTGGGCCCTATGGTAAAGTGCGCTGCTGAATGTGGACCGTTTGATTGGTCAATTGATCGTGTCATCAACAAATTATGGAGCTGTATGGTGAGCCAGTGACCTTATGATCACCCTAAAATGTATTTTATTAACACAGTAGAGACTCAAACTACCATTTCTTTCTTTCTTATACGCGCTGACAGGTGGGCCCCATGGTTACGCATGCCGATGTTGCAACACTAGTTGCGCCACGTGGAACGTTTGACTGGTTAATTGATCGTGTCATCAACAAAATACAGAGTTGTACGGGTGAGCCAGTGACCGTATACTCACGACATGTATTTTTTTAACACGGTACAGATGCAGGCGCTCATATATACGTGCAAGCACTCACCACTATAAGCGCACACACGCAGACCCTACCCCTATGAGCACCTTCGTGAGAGTGAGCCAACATATGATCTTGAGATTTTACGAAGTCACCGTAGGTGCCTTGTAGTCAAGGGGAACGTCTCCTCCCATTGAACGCACATTGCCAGAAAATACTAAAATTAATCCAGGATAAATGCGAGCACCAGGACCTTAACCCTGGTGCGCTCGGGAAACCACTGTCCTCCACAAAATGTATGTGGTGACTGTGAGGAGCTTATTCTGAAGTCCAGTGACCATATCATTCTTTCACTTCAAATAGAATGACCATAAGTGTCATCAACAAAATATGGAGCACACATCAAATACAATGTCCGTCAGTGTCGTCAACAAAATACGAAGAAGTATCGTGAGCTAGATACCGTATGATCACCATGAGAATGTATACGGTGAACATAATGAGCATATTCTGAAGTCTAGTGACCGTATAGTGCTTTCACTTGAAATACAGTGACCGTCACAGGTGAATGTGTCAGGGGCGTGCATACTTTTAGAGGGCCAAGAGATAGTTTGTGTGCGTACGTGAAAGTCGTGTAGAAAGAGGGGGTGTCCGGTGGAGACAAGGAGAGATATGCCCTTCGTTTTTATTTCTCCTGACTAATATTTTAGGAGAAAATATAAACATTCACAATGCAGAACAAATATTTTTAGATGCACCATGCAATTTTCATGTATAACATTGTACTATTGTATATGCTTATTTTCTTAGTGGCTGATTGCGTGTGTGGTGTGGTGGGCACATCATTTGTAGTTGGGGTGGGCACATCATTTCTAATTGTGTCGGGTCAACATGAGGACTCATGGGTCTGTTCCATCCTGCGCCACATAGGTTGGACCGAGACGCATTATACGAAGAAGACCCATGTGGAGGACTCGGCGTACAAGACAAAGCTACCAGAGTCGTGGAGGACTGTATCCCCACTGATGATAAGCCAACTATATATGATTTGTAACCCTAGGCCCCGAGTATGTTATGGAAGCCCGAGGGCTAGTTCGTCGATAGTATACACACACGCACAATGCCTGGTAGTCACGTGTACTTTGTACACACCCCTATCACTAATATATAGTACCAGGAGTAGATTTTTTCCTCAACTGCAAGGGCCCAGACTTGGGTAAAACTTTGCCTCGTATTACCATCCAGCCTAACAGTCAGGGATATCCTACCGAATGATCTGATGAAATCATATCTGCGAACTACTAAGAGAGAGGTGTGTCTGGGGGGTGCAATGTGTGCGAGAGAGGCCTAAAGATAATGTGCATGCGGGAGACACGTAGTCACATATATGTGCGTATAGAGGGCTAGTAGAGACCGTGCGTGTGTATATACGCATGTGAGAGAAATAGTGTTTCCCAACTGAGATTAGTAAAAAGACTGGTACGTAGTAGTCAGAAAGAGAGATGGAGATATATAGAGTGTGTGTGCGTGAGACACCCCGACACCCCGGGAGAGATTGTGAGCATGTGTGAAACGGAAATGCTGTTGTATATAAAGTGTGTGCACTTATGTGTTAGATAGAGAGATAAATAGCGCGTGTATGAGAACGGGCCGAGGCATAGTGCATCTACGTGTAAAAGGCGGTTCTATGCATTAAATTAAAATATAAATGACATTATTATTTTTGTATGAGATCATGAATTTCGCAATTTGAGTATGAACGAAAATCGATCTATCAGACACCCATACTCTATTGAATTCTAGCATGTGCATGTGTTTATTTCATATTATCGATCCATAGAGTGAGAGCGGTTTGAAATACAGGCAATGCATTGCTTTTGCAATTCATATATAAACATTAATTAGTGCACTCACAGTTGTTAGTGTGAAGCACTTTATACATTTGTCACTTACATGGATACATTCCAAATTGCTAGCTACGAAATAGAATACATGTTGAATTCAACATAAAGGGGGTTTCGAAGATTCGAATTCATAGGAAGTGCATTCCTCTATTTGAGTCCAAGATAATGGCATTTGTAAATAAGATCTAAAAGGGGGCATCAATCTTTCTTGTGCGTTTGAACATGCTATATATTCATACACATGTCTATCTATTTTTTTTGCAACCAAGGAAATTATATCTAGAACCATGCATGAACTGAGATAAACTGCATATTTTTTAATATATACTCGTGTACAATGTATATTCAAATGTACCCCCTCCATTCCAAAATAATCGTAGTTTTAGGATTTTCAAGAGTCAAGATTTGTGAAGTTTGACAAATCCTAAAAGTTCAATTCAAGAGAACCGAAATCTTTAATGCTTTTGCTCCCAAATATTGAACGAAGCGCCAAATAAGCCTCTGTTCACCCGAAACCACGCGAGACTAATGTTTGGTGGTAGAAAATTACTGTCCTGACTCTGACCCGTGTAGCCTATCAGCCTGATGTCCAAAGGTCTAAACCGGGGTAGGTTTGTAACTTCACTAAGACCCCAATCTCAACCGCCTCCGAGAAGCACTGATACGCCGTGGGCGCCTAAACACCCATGCGCTCGGCCGAAATCTATCCCGCCCACCATTTGGGGCACCTAAGATTACTGTCCTACCCCAACCCGCAATATGTCCGAAATTTTAGATGGGGGCAAAGTTTTCCCAAAATTTCAAACAAGCGCGTCCCAAACCGAAACATTGTTTCCCCCTTAGTCCCCACCCTCTGTTTCCCCATTCATACTCCGTGGGCGCCAAAATGCCCTCTCCACCAGTCGTGAAACCCCAGCCTCCTCCATCCTCCACCCCATCGCGCACAATCTACCGCCGCCCTCCTCCATCAAGCCGGAGCCGGTACCCCGATGTCGTCGTCCAACGCAACCGCAACCCCAACCGCAATGCCCTCAAGGACTTAGCAGCTAAAGCCGAGGCAGAGCTGCCTCGACGACGCCGACGCCAATGTGCGCCGTACCAGAACCACTTAGACCACTCCGTGCTACGCCTCACCACTGTCGCTCCACTATTGCAACCGTCCACCACATCGGAGTTGTTCCTGCTATGCCGTTGTTCGCCGCCTCGGATCTGGTTCCCCGCCGCTGATAGACGGCCACCGCATCACGCTCAACAACTTGTCCATGGGTTCGTCGAGGGCTCCACCGTCCTCCATAACTTGTCATTCTAGAGAACCACAAGAAGATCGTTGGAAAAATAGAAGGAGGACACAACACTGCCAGCATAAAGAGGTACTCCCCTTCCCTTATTCGTGCAAATCTTACGTCTCTTCTTACACCGTATTCATCCCACGAAAGAAAGTAGTTGAGTGCTTCTTACTGCATCTTGTTCGTGATACTAGATGCACAAGGTTTCCTCCCATTTACTATTTCACCTTGGCTAGAGGTCAGTAGCCTGTCTGGATTTCAATTCAGGGTCAGTTGAATCGCAATTAAAAGAAGCAGCACCCGCTTAGGCGCGCGGAGCACCTAGTCCGCCTACTCGCCGGGGAAGCGGCGCATCGGTGTCTATCATAGGGGTGTGGGGCGCGGGAGCCGCTTGCGCCCGATCTGGAGGTCGGCGGGGCTTGAAGGGATGGCCGGGGGCTGGTGCCAAGCACGGCGGTGCAGTAAGGTCGAGGTGAGGGCGGAGGCAGGGGACTGGGCCGGTGGTCGCTGGCATTTTGAGGAAGATCGTCAACACTGATTGGCAAGAAGTAGATGAAGGCAATCTGCCCGTTCTTTGTACATCGGATGGTGCAGAAAAATGGAATGAGCAATTTGTTTTCAGTTGACTATTATTTTCATAGTACCACACCTTGTGGTGTACTGGAGGAGCATCTGCATTTCCCAGCCATCCCTGTGCTCATATTTCAAAATCCTAGAATCTAGTAATTTCGTGTGCCATGCATGTTGTAGAGCTATCATATGTCTCCCGTCATTTATTTCTCACCGGCCTGCTATCTGCTACTTTTACACTGTACTACTTGTGCACACACTTCACCCATACTCACGCTATTGTTTTTTTATGCATGGGTATTTCAGACTCTGATGCAGTGTTGATGAATACACAAAAGAAAAGACAGAAGTCGCTTCGGTGTAATTCAAAGATAATCACTAAGCATTTCAGCGCTCTAAAGGGTGTAGTGTCAGCAGATGGAGACAGTCTGCAGTTGATGATCTCAATTGCCACACACAACAATCCTAGGTGCTTGCTTTAACTTTGTGCTGTCAAATGTGGTTGCATGTTGCACATGGTGTCTAGCTTGTATTGCTTCCAATTTGGTTAAATTGCCTCTGCTTACTTTACACATTATACCTTTGATAATGACATGCCTTCCTGTTTTTGATACATACTACATAGGTCTATTAACCATGTTCGTACATCAAACTAATGCTCTTTTGTATCCCTCATCAATCACTTATGATGAGATAGTCACCCCAGTGGGTTACTGTGAGACGCGCTACTCGTTTAAAGAGTGCAGTGTCATCCTCCCCACATGATTCTCAAGAAACGACAAGGCTAAATGAAGATAGTCAACGTAGCTCTCTAGTTGATGACCGCAATTCCCCTACACCACCATCGCAGGTGCTTGCTCTTACTTGGCAGTGTGATATGTGGTTGCATGCACTACAAAAAAAAGACACATCCGTGACATTTTGGGCCGAATGAATTTTTTTTCTGTCATACATATGACACTTCTATGACGATAATTGCGACAAAACCCGGTATCATCATAGATGTGGTGGGCTCCTACTTCTATGACAAAAAATCATGACAGAAAATGGGCTTTTCGTCCTGGGAGGGCCGGAGACGCAACTGCATGACATTCTTTGGGTCGTCCATGATGGCAAAAACCGTGGTAGAAGCGAGGGCGAGGAAAATTTTGGGGAGTTCCCGGTTACGGTGGGAGGTCGGGGGCCAAGCGATGCGCGTTCCTCTTGTACACGTACGCGCGTGTGTGCGAGGCGTTGGCTCTAACTGAACCCGAGCGAGGCGTTGGGCTCTAACTGAACCCGAGCGATTGCACTGCAGGCTACACGTTACTGAACCCGAGCGATCGATCGACGGCTGTTAACTGAACCCAATCGAGCGACTCCTTCGCTACTGCTGCTAACTGAAGCCGATCGAT
>NC_041381.1:325302178-325318308 GCF_002162155.2 Triticum dicoccoides
TGCGGTACGCCACACCCCTCCCGATGAACAGGACCCCCGTTTCGACCGTAGCGCTCTAACACAAGTCCGTTTCGTCTGTTTTGTGGTACGCCACACCCCTCCTGATCAACAAGACCCCCATTTCGACCGTAGGAGGTCCGTTTCCTCCGTTTTGCGGTACGCCACACCCCTCCCGATCAACAGGACCCCCGTTTCAATCGTAGGAGGTCCGTTTCCTCCGTTTTGTGGGACGCCACACCCCTCCCGATCAATAGGACCCCGTTCCGAACGTAGGAGGTCCGTTTCCTCCGTTCTGCGGTACGCCAGGCCTCGTTTCCATCGCCTATTCCGTCCAAGCCCTCCTGATGAACATGACGACGCATTCCGTTCCGACCCAGTCGGTTGTCTCCCATCCGTTCCGTTGCCTCCCGATGAACACGACGCATTCCGTTGCCTCCCCATGAATACGGCGCATTCCATTGCCTCCCCATGACCACGACGACGACGCTGTTTCTCCATTCCGACCCAGCCATGTACACGAGCCCTGGCCGTACGTATGCGCGAGTAGGCATTCGAGACCCTGCCCGTATGTACGTACGTGGCCGTATTTTCTTTCTTGCACCCTGGCCGTTGTACGTACGTGTACATGCTACGTGCGCGCCTCTACTACGACACATGTGCGCCTCTACATCGACCAGTATATATGTACATACACGTTCGCGACCAAAATGACAACGCTACGTACGCTTCGACCAGGTGGGTCCCGACTGTCAGGCACTTCCTTGCGTGCGAAGATGTAGCTGGTGGGTCCCAGCAGTCAGGGGGGGGGGCGAATCATTTTTTTTGCCCGGACACATTTCCTTGCGTGCGAAGGTGTAGCTGGTGGGTCCCAGCATTCAGGGGGGAAACGTTTTTTTCACGGAATACGGTGGCCCATCCGGTCGGTCCCTGCTGTCAGGTGGAGGAATATTTATTTTGCACGTAATAAGGAGGCACTTCCTTGCGGCCGCCGTGGACCCAGCTGTTAGCCTCTCCGCGCACAGTACTCTTCCGATGGAAGTCGGTCGTTGACCACATTGACCATGCCGCGCCGAGAGCACCACGACGGTGGACGACGGCGAGGCCTAGGAAGGGGAGGACGCGGAGCCGGGGAAGACGTAGAAGTGGATGCCCATGCGAAGAGGAGTACGAGGGTTCACTGGTTTGGCTGCGGTGTGAGGCTGCCGTCGCTGCAGAATAACAGGGGGTGTGGATGAGTAGAGGGATGGCCTGGCCAGCAGTGGGAGTAGTAGGGGGCGGGAAGGCCTCCGCGGCATTACAGCCGGTGATGGGAGGTAGGATCATGCGGCACGACCGGCGCTCCTTTGGGCGGCTGGAGCACGAAGACCAGAGGTTGAAGAAGCACTACGGCCGTTGGATGGACATCGTACGGTCACTGGAGCTAGAATTGTTCATATTGACTAAGTTGACAAAGCCCTCCGTCCCTGTAAACTTAGTACGCCCACAAGTCAGCCTCCCACCAAGGTGAGTCCCAGCTAGCAGGGGGAGTATTCATTTTTTTGTGCGTAATAAGGAGGCGGCATTTTCGGTGGGTCCGAGCTGACAGCGGAGGGAACGTTTTTTTCGTGAAATATAGAGACCCTTCCGGTGGGTCCCAGCTATTAGGTGGAGGAATCATTATTTTGCGCGTAATAAGGAGGCATTCTCCTGTGTGGGCCCCTACTATCAGCCTCTTCCGATGGCTGTTGTTTGTTGACCATGTTGACCTCGCAGTGCCGAGAGCACAAACGCGGTGGACGAGGGCGAGGCCCAGGAAGAGAACCACCCGGAGCCAGCGAAGCCACCGCAACGGATGCCCACACTGAGGGGAGAATGAGCACTCACTGGTCGACTGCGGGGTGAGGCTGACGTCGCCGGAAAATAACAGGATGTGTGGGTGGTTAGAGGGATGGCCTGGCGGCAGCACAGCCAGCCACGGGAGGAGGGAGGAGGCAGTCCCGCCGGCGCTGGTTTGGGCGGCTGGAGCAGGAAATCAGAGATTGAAGAAGCACGGCGGCCGTTGGATGGACATCCAACAGTCACTGCTGTGTGTTGACTAAGTTGACAAAGCCTTGCATACGCGTCAAAAAAAATTTAGGACAGCATCATCATCAACCTAGTAGGCCCAGAAGTTAGCCTCCAAATCTGTGGAAAACAACATACATCCCATTAGCCATTATTTTTAATAATTTACAGCCCATTTGCTAATTCTTAAGGATATTTGAAGCCCATATTCTTTTTATTAGCATTACATACCATATATTCTGGGCACTGCTAAAAAATTCAACGAAATTTTGCATATTTCAGTGGGGTCCGAACTCTTTTAATCACGAAATTTCGAGTCACGTTAAAAATAATTTTGAAAAAAATATATCAAAATAAAATTCAACAAACAATCCTCCGCAAAAAAAGAATGAAATTTAGAATCTTAACTAGCAAGATGCCCGTTCGTTGCATGGAACATGAAGATGCATTTGTGTGAGTAGTTTATCTTGTGGGAGAAAAGATGATATTTTAATGTAATTGCCGGTTGGCTTTGGTTTTTATACGAGTAGAGAGTAGAGAAATCCTGAAAAAAATGATATTTTAATGCAATTGCCGGTTGGCTTTGGTTTAAAAATTTACAGCCCATTTCTCACAACTTATAGCCCGTTTTCTGGGGAAGCCCATTTCTTACTACTTACATCCCTCCTCGTCTTGAAAGATTTGCAGCCCAGCAGGGCTGAGAAAAGCAAGTAGGGCTTGGTTTTGGTATTCTCCAAAAAAAGAACTGGGTTAGCCAATTTTAGAAAGAAAAATATATCAACTAGGCTCGTCATGTGCTTAATAAAAGCGTAAGCATGGGCTAGACGTGCCACAACCCCCGCACGGCGTGCAGTTGAGCTCCGTCACTAAAACTGAAAAACAATTGGGCGAGCTGGTGGGTCCCTGGTGTTATCCGCTCGTTGTGTAATTTTCTCGTTTATTCACTACATTAAAAATGGCATGGAACCTAGTTGTCAAACAATTAGGAGGAAGTATTTTTTCGGCTTGTAATAACGAGGCACCTGCTTGTGAAATGCAATGACCCTGGTGGGTCCCTACTGTCAGCCTCTCCACGTACAGTCATCTCCTGATTCCTCTTGGTTGTTGACCATGTTGACAATGCCAGACGGCGGCGGGCACAACGAGCTAACCAAGGCGGAGAACGACGGCAAGGCCTCGGACGGGAACGAAGAGCAGCCATGGAAGATGCGGCAGTGTAGTGGCAGGTGGAGGGGAGTACGAGTGCAACAACATGTAAGTCAAGCATACAAATGGTACAAAAAGCCCAAGGATTAATTGTTCATCAAATTTTTAGACAAAACCCAGATTGAACATGACAGTAACATCTAACCCAACCACTATTTTTGCAGTCACAAACAAATGGATCGGTCTGATCCATAAAATCAACATCCTATGCAATAAAAATTATTTCAGGATGTCTACAACTTATTGTAAATAGAAGCCGAGCATGTTTAGAAGCCCATTTGTCCACCTGAAACTTCTTTTTTTGCTGTTCAACATGTTCGTCTGTGAGAAATCTCTTGCTATAAAAATTAAGCCTCATGGACAATAGTAACCTCGCATTCAACAGGAAGAATGTGACAAAGCTTCTGTTTTCCTGGTTGGATGCATATCGTCCCATCGTTATTGTCCTCAAACGAATGTCACGAGAACTGAGAAAATCCTTGTGCTTATTACGCCAACGATTGGTTATATGTTTTTCTCCATGTGGTTCTGCCTAAGTAGACATGAAGATTGAAAACAGTTAAGGTCTGAAAAAAAGAGTATGTCGAAAGAACGACAGTTGAACAGTTAATTCTAGAACAATATATACGAGCTTTCAATGTGCATGAAATCATCACCTCTATGTATAAATTCTCTAGAGATGGAAAACATCGCAACAAGCCAATAATTATGTCCAGATCAAAACTATACATTCTGATATATATGATCTTGACAGAATCCAGCAACATTTATAGGCTATCAATGGACGAACTCTTCACTGAGCATACAACATAATATTAGTACCCAAAGTATACTCCAAGATGATATAAAACTTATACGCACAAATGAAAAATGCAGCATATGATTACAAATGTGTAGATGATAATATACGGTACCTGAAAAAGTGAGGAGCCAAACACCAACTCCTTGTGATTATTAAACGGGTCACGAATTACACCCAAGGTCTCTAGTTTGGGCGCAGAGACGACAGTTATTTCTGAAGGTGTATTACAATTATGAAGGAGCAACCTTTAAAATGAAGGGGCATCTTCGATGATGAGCTGCTGTCCTTTAAAACAAATTCCAATGCTTTTAAGGTGAGGCGACTTTATTTGGAGACAACTGATACCGATTTCTATTCCCAAAACAATCAGCAAGCGCTCCAGCGCAGGGTAACTGGAGTGGATGATGCTGTGCAGTGAGGCCTCCGACAGATAAACCACCACAACCGAAAGTTTTTTTAGCAGTGGGAGTCGAAGCATTTGTACCAGATCGTCTGGTAGATGGCACCGGGCGAAGGTGGCGGTGTGGAGAGAGGAGGAAAACCGCGAGATGGACAACGGTGTTGTGGGCACGAATTCTCGGTATGTTGTGGTATGAAACTTTCATGGTAATGGTAGAACTCAAACTACTGGAGTTTTCCGAATTCAGGGGATGTCAGCCAAGCGTCCACCTTGCCGGGTATGGACAGCAAGTAGCTTGTCAGGATGCAGAGGCATTGAACGGGGCCCTGCTGGTGAGAAGAGACGATGGCTTTGAGGAGATCAAATTCAGGAAGGACAAATATCTGACGACAGTCGAGATTGAGGGGCGCGGTGCGCCATAGAGGGCGCCACCGAGTTGAGAGGACTTGTGTGCGGCAGAAATAATTGGTGGGGAGAAGCGAGATGATCTCCTCAAGGATGACGCCCGGGAGATCACTGATGCGGTCCACCGGAGATTCTACCGGTTCCTCAGATCCGGGTGGGGTTTTTTTCCGCTTCTCCCCGCGCTACCGGGTGCGGGATCTGTAACCGGCATGGCCGCTGGCGGGAGCCCCATCTTCTTGGCGCTGGGGCCAGCTGACTTCATTTTCCTTGTGGGCACCGCGCCGAGCTCACGGGTTTGAGCAGAGTAGCTAGAGAAGAGCCTAGTGGCAGTGCGAGTGGGGAAGAAGGAGGGCTGGGGATTTCTGTAGGAGTGGAAGAAGAGGAGCAGGCGTTTTCTGTACGAGTGAGAAAGAAGGTGAGTGGGGTTTTCTGGACGAGTGAGGAAGATTGGGGAGCGGGGGGAATTGGGTGGGGAGATGGAAGTGGGAGAGCGAGCTATTTTTGTTTATAAGGCCCGCTACACTAACTACTCGCTTTTTTCCCAAGAACCGCTCTCTTCTTTTGCGTTGCTGCATTGGAGCTGGCGCATGGGCTTGGCTGACTGGCCATGCATGCAGGATGCATGTGCCCGCCGGCCACTGCATGCGCCTAGTTTGTTACTAGGCCTATTTAATAGGGTGGTTATGGAGTAAATTAAGGAGATTTATTTTCTCTGTGTGCATCCACCAAATTAGAGGATGCGGTACTGGATGCAGACACTCACATTAAACTAACATTCAGAAGAACAAAAGTTCAGCATGTCTATGCATCTCAATGATTCACCATACTATAACCAATATACAAAGCTGTGAGAAGGTGTGGAAATAAAGAAAATCGGTCGATGCTTCTCTGAGCAAAGGGCCTCCCTGCACATGCATTAATTTCCTGGGCGTGCTTGTTTCTTCTCAATGTTGCGAGCACTTTGAGCATGTTGGCAACTCCACAGCTAGCTAGCTGCCTCATCTTGCAACTGATGCTGACACATTTGCAGCAAACACATGAGGCAATAGAAATGACTCAACATGGGTCCATATTGTGCAGTTCCCCTGATATCATATTCATTGTCCTGAATCTGAAAAGATAGGAAAACAATAGCTATACTTAAACGGTGTTGCAAAACAGTAGCACATATCAATAGCTCGGCATGACAAAACACGATCATCTGGACGAAGGGGATACTGACCTTCCTGAGGAAGATTACATATAATTTCATAAGTCCTTGGTTGATTTCCACCTTCGGCTGCACTGATTGTTTGCCCCTACACAGATGACAGGATCGTTCTGCACTGCATTCAACAAGTCAACGTACGAATAAGCTAATTTCATCTTGCAGTGGTCATTGTACCTAGTTAAGAATGTAGCAATACCTGGAGCACCATGAGGTTAGCTGACAGCAGGTAGATGCAGCCATATAAATTTTGTGCGGTGCTACCAAAATTGAGGCTTGTATCCCTTCCCGTTATGAGAATTCTTCTTGAAGTTGGTAGAATGTGACGGCTTGTTCTTTGCATCAAACTTGCCTTTCCCCTGAGATTTGTTCTTGTTGTTTTGGGGCTGGTTGGGCTGGAAGTTCTTCTCGTGTACCATGTGGGCACTAGAAGCTCCCTCAACGAGCCGAGCACGTGTGTCTTTTGCTCTCGCCTTCGCCTCAAAATCAAGAGTGCTAATGAGATCCAAAACAGAAAAGTCATGTCTCTCGTTTTCAGAGAAGTAGCAAAACGTTCCACGAAGGTGGAAGCTTGGAAATGATGGTCCCAGCAACAAATTTGTCCGGCAACACACACTTAAAGTACTCAAGTTCCTTAGAGAGTGACTGTATCTCATGAGTCCACTGAACAACAGAGCGCTCATCAGTCATCTTGTAGTCACAGAATTTCTCCATGACGTACAACTCGTTGCCAGCGCCCGAGGGCCCAAACGTGGCCTCGAGCGCAGCCCACATGTCTTTGCTGCTGTGAAACGACATATATGAATCCACAATGGAATCGTCAAGAACACTCGGCAGGGCGGCTTTGAAGAGGGTATCCATGTTCTGACATGCTTCCTGTTGTGTAGGATTAAGATCGCCCTCAGGCTTACCCTTAGTGTCATCATAGCAGTACATGATCTGAAACCAATATATTGCTCTTGGGTGCCACCTTTTATATTGCACCCCCTAAAAAGTAGGCAGTTTCAAAAGCGCAGCAAAACCACTCGGAGTAAATTGCCTGTAATCAGGTTTTTGGATTGGATTGTTGAATATATGAGCAATTTAGTATGAGATTTAATCCGAATCAGCAGTAAATAGATCATGACGACAATTGCAAACATCAAAGTAATGATGCGGACTAAACCAGGAGGACAAAATCACATACTGTACAGTGGGAGTACAACCAATGTGGTTGAAGTTGTCACTCATGTCGTTGATGAAGAGGTTACCGAGGTAGGGGAAGAAGGCTGTCGTTGAGGAAGTCATCGCTGGCAGCAGTCACAGGAGTGTGCTCCCCAAAAACCTGATTGCCCCTCTCCCGAACAGGATCACGAAAGGCGGGGTTGGGAGGACTGCTGTCCCTTCTCGCGGTGCACATCGGAAGGAGGGCTGGAGAAGAATTGCGTGGCGGCGCTAAGATCTAGAACGGTGCGAAACCATATGATACAGCGGCGGCTAGGGTAGAGCATGTCAGGTCGGTCATGCGAGTATAATAGTAGGCCTTTGGCCCCCAAACCCCACGTCCAAGTCAAAAATAGCTCAAAAAAATCAATAATAGCCCCACCAAGGTTTGTCTCAAAAAAAATGGAGTAATTAAGACGTCCGTTAGTCCCTTTAGTATAAATACAATATCATTAATAATGGCCCCACCTTTTGTCTCACAAAGTATGTTGGAGTACAACCGGCTACACATTTACAATCCGCTTCTCTTCTCTCTCCTCTTCTCTCTCCTTCAGCTAAGCACAAATACTATATTTAAATCCTTATAGCCTGCTTATGTCATCTAATTGTAGTACTTGCTCTAAAGTTACTATCCACTGTGTAGTCTGAAATGCCGGGCATGCAGTGGGCGGTGCCCTCGATCGGCGCGCCGCTTCAACGGTGGAAGCAGTGAGAGGTCGCGTCGCCCTGACTTGCCATCAATGTGGGGCAGCGGTCTCAGCTCGCGCCGGGCGGGAAGCGCGCGCGGGAGGGGGAGGGGTTTTTGTTGGGCCAAGAAGGTGAGAATCCAACTTGGGATCGGTCCGGACGGGGAATATCGTGTGCTCCCATACTCTGCATATGACACTAGTCTATGTTACTACTCCCTGCTTTCCGGTTTATAGAGTTGTTTAGAGTAACATAGTAATATGTTACAGTACAAGTTACTCCCCACTATGACCAGCCTTGGCATCTCCCAGTGCTCCACCATGTATAGCTGCTAAGCCTGCCACGTAGGCATAAAATATGATGTGACACCAATAAACCACTACTAGGAAAAGGCCTACTAATGGCGCACCGGTTTTGCCTACTAATGGCGCACTACCGGTGCGCCATTACTATCACGCCACTAGAATTTTTTACTAATGGCGCACCACTGGTGAGCCATTAGTATCTGGTATGCTAATGGCGCACCAGGCAGTGCGCCATTAGTATTTAACACCATGCGCCATTAGTATGCCTCCCGGGGGGCCATATGTAACCATGTGCTTTGTCATACTAATGGCGCACTCTGTCCTGATGCGCCATTAGTATCCTTTGGCATACTGATGGCGCACCATGTGGTGATGCGCCATTAGTATGAATATTTGGGTTTTTTTTAATTTTCTGATTTTTGCACAGGTTACAAAATATATTATTGGACAGAATATAGACAACAGCACACAGCAACAGCAGATTCATCGAATACAATAGAAGATTAGTCTCCGAATACAATTCATCATATTAGTCACCAAATTCAAAAGACCGAACAAAGATAAAACATTACAAGTCTCAAGACCGTGAGTATCGAGTTTGTCTTCACATTACAAGTCAATATCGATCATCTAAACTACCATCACATAGAAGAGAGTTGCGGTCGATGAGCATCATCGCGATCAAACTGGTCTTCATCCGGTTCCTCCAACGCTCCCTCCTCTCTCCCGCTAGATAGCGGGCGTATCTAGATTCGGCCTCCGCCCTAGTGGTGTACCCATTGTAACTGTTACCGCTGAAACGGTGAACCTGTCTCCGACACTCCTCCCAGTCGTCGTAGACTCCGGGAACCTTACCCTTGTACACGACATACGACGACATCTCTATGCACAAGCCAAACAACAGACAATACATAAGCAATATGTAAGTATGCAACAAAAGGATCGAAAGTGAAAAGCAAGACATTAATAGCACGATTCATGGTCCTACTAATAAATAGCATCGACTACATCTAAGTTGAACGACTGTCCAAACCAAAGAGACATACGAATTCATTAAAGTTTAATTACAACATGAGCCAATCAATGTTTCAGAACTACACATCACTACTTTCGACTCGACTCATTGGACAGGAGCGTGGATGAAGCCGCCGTCTGTCGTGATGGTCATGAAATCGCGGTCGTTGTCACCATGCATTTGTAGCGTTCCTTCTATCTCACTGTTGGACGGTTGATATCTAAGGAAGAACTGCCCCGAGGTATGAAGGACATCTTGATGGATGATGTCCGCAAACTCCGACTGGATGCGAAAGAATTCTTGTCTGAGGTCCGCATCCTGGATTGCCGACAAGTTCGCGGCCCAATCTTTGAGATTATCTGGTAGCAGAAGGTGATGATGGTCCCTTACGATCGCCCGCATGTGATGGAGGGCGTAGTAGGCATCCTTCTGACCGCCAGGCGGCTGCTTGACGCAGCAGAACTTCGTATTGTGTGAGAACATGTGCTTGCCGTACTTACGAACTGCCCTGGTGAAGGTGCCTCCAGATTTGGCGTAGCCGGGGAGAACATCATCTAGAACTTTCTTGACATTTGTGTAGTCTATCTTGGAGTTACGGTTCGGGTCGAAATACGTGGCCATGGAATATTTCGGGCTTAAGAGGATGAGTGTGCAATGTGTGTCACTGCACAGAACACGGAATGTTAGAAAAAAAAGAACAATCGAAATCTAAGAAATCATATGTTATGGGGCGGTTAAGGGATGACTTACTCGGGAAAGTAAGCCACAAGGAAGTTATCCTTATCTGGGTTTGCCAGAATGACGCCTTCGAGGTGTGAACTCGCAACTTGGCGGTCCCCAGCGCTGCTCAAGTGCTTGGCACACATGTAGAAGGGGTCGACTATCACGATGTCCGGGGTCTTGTCTCTAATGATCCGCATCTCCATACTCAGCAAAAACAGCCGAACGAAGGTGTAGTGCAGCGGATGAAGGTTAAACATAGCAAAGATGTCATCAAACCGCAGGACGATCGTACCCCCGATGTCGCCATCCACAAAGCCCTTGCCCTCTGGCACCTTGGCCACGAAAACCGGGTATGCCACATCCTTCTCTCTGAGACGCCGCTTCTCCAAAGAAAGAACACTGTCGTGCAGACTCCACATAGCACCGGTTGCAGCATTCAGCATATTTGGCGGTAGCATCACCCTACCCGCCACATGCACCCTCCTCGAGATATCCTTAGGTGAAGGTGGCCCGTCCTGAGCACGGATCGAACTCGGTGCTGACTGGCTCGCACCGGCGCCCTTGTGGCATGTCCCTTCTTCTTGATCTCCTATAATGGGACCGAGTTCTGCTCATAGACCGCCTTCTTGAGCGTGTTGGGGCTGATAATATTTCGCACCTCAGCTATCTGAGGCTCGGTGAAGGCGGGAGCTGGAGGCGTGTCTTGAGAACTGAACGCCAGATGACGCCTGTTGCAATTGGATTTCTCTGTCGTACCAGCTAGATCGCGGTTGTCTTGGTTGGGTTCTTGAGAAAGAGGCCCGTAGAACTCGTCAGTGTACCCATGTTCGGCAAAGTACTTATCAACTTTGGTAAATGTACCGCCATTGTTGTCGTCGCCGTCCGGATCCTGTGCCATAGGGCTGTCCGGATCCTGTGCCATAGGGATGTCCGGCAGGTCCGGTAGCGTTGCGGCGTTCTTGCCATGGCTTGGCGCCGGCACGACTGGCGGTCTTGTCTGTGGGGTGGTGTCCCCTGCCCCCAAACGAATCTGGCTCTTCGGCCAAAGCAGGGGCCAGTTTACACAGGCGCTGAGGGTCATCTCATCTTCTTCGTCGGCCCCAGCGGGTCGAATCAGAGGTAACAGCTCGTCGCAGCCTGGCAGCACCCGAACCACTTCAACCCTATACGCTGTGGGTGGCATCGGATTACCATGGAACATGGGGTTGCCCGGTTGAACGATTCTGCCCTTGGCGACATTGACCAACTCGCCGCCCACGAAGTGTAGAAGAGTGCAAGGAATGACGGCGGTGCCCTGCGAAAACATGTAGGGCGTCAGGGATGCCCAGTCAAAGGCAAGGAGATGAAGTCATCGGCCGAGAGGCTTAGTTACCGTGATGCCGTCGAGCTCAGCTAATGTCGAGGCACCACCTACGGCGGGCGTGCAACTGACGGAGGGGCCGCTTGCTGGCGAGATGCCGGCCGGTGTACACCCGGGTGCATTAAGCTCCAATGCCCGTGCCAGCGCCGGAGACACGAATATCGCCTCCGGCGGAGACACCAATGGTGCCACCGGAGACAACAATGGCGCCGCCTGCGTGCTGTGCGAGTTGCTGGCCGTGAAGCTGGGAACCGGGGGAGGCCCCTGTTGGCCGCCCGCAATCCACGCCGTCAGCCCATGAATCAACGTAGGCACCATGGCGCTGAGCTTCGTTCCCAGTTGTTGTTCCACTTGCTCTTAGACAAGCTCCGGAATCTGCGCCACTTGTGCATTGAGTGCTTCAACCTCGCGCTACTGGCTTTCCGAGTTGGTCTTTTTCTCCTTTCGCCCACTAGCGGTATAGTATGACAACCATTTTGTGGACAAGCCTTTGCCGGCCACACGACCAGCTGACGCCGGCTTACTGAGCTTATCCTTGTTTTTCATTACGTTCAACGCCCTATTTAAAGGGGTGTCGAAAGGGGAGCTCTGAGACGACCCCGCGCTATTGCTTTCAGTCTCCTTTGCCAGAACAAGCTCAAGCGCCCTGGTCTTCAATCCGTGGTAAGCTCCTTTGTTATCGGGTCCTGCTTGTACCGGGCCCTGACATAGTTCCTGGTCTGCTTGTCACTGCTGTATTTCTCGAAGCGAGGCGGTAGGCCTTGCTCAGCACGCTCCGTGTCCTCCTTGTCCCATATAGGCTCCGCCACTCTGTAACCGCCGGGACCGAGTTTGTGTTCCCATAAGTTCAACTCCCGCATTTCTTTCCCCCACTGACTTGATTCGGAGGTTGCACTGCTCTCGCACTTAATCTTTAACTCCTTGTAGTCCTCTTCGCTGATCGAAGGATTTTTCGCCTTGATCTTCTCATAACTATCACCTTTCTCAATCATTCTCTTCACCGCACTTCTCCAAGTAGACAGGGCCGTGCTCATCCTCGTGAGGGCGGCACTGTTCACTTTATTCCCTGAGAGGCGTGTGTTTTCAAATTCAGCGGGGAACTTGTATCGTTCGTGCATCTTCGTGAAGAGGAGGTTGCGCAAATTCCCTCGGTCCTTATGCCTAAGGTTCTCGGTGTTGATCGAGACGGTGCTCCGGAGAATGCACCCGAGCTGAACCGAGTACCCCTTGACTATATGTTTGGGCTCCGTTGGATGCCCGTCGGAGTCCACTTGAGTAAATTCCTCCTTGACAGTGCGGAGTGCGTTCGGGCGCTGGTCCTTCCGTTGCTTCTTCGGTTGGCTGCCATCTGTGCGTGCGCCACCATCATCAGTGGTGGCATCCTCGGCGGCACCATCAGTGGTGGCATCCTCGGCGGCACCGTCAGTGGTGTCATCCCCGACGCCACTAGGGGTTGTGTAGTCAGGATCGGTGTCTTCCGCGGCATCCTCATAGCGGTGAGGTTGTTCCTCCAACTCCTGGGACAGCTCCCAGAATTGCTTGCCGCTCGAACCGCCGGCCTCATCGTTGTGGGCCATGTTTCGCTCTAAATAGGAAAAAAGTTTGGTCAAAAAGTTGGTTATTGTCAAGGAACAAGATCATGGTCTCATCATTTAGGGTTTGTCAACATCGAGGCATCCTAAAAGCTAAGCTTTTATCATTTAGGGTTTGTCGATGCCGAGGCACCCTAAAAGCCTAAGGGTACATCATTTAGGTTCTCATCGACACCGAGGCACCCTAAAATCCAAGCTTTCATCATTTAGGGTTTGTCGACGCCGAGGCACCCTAAATGCTAAGTTTTCATCATTAAGGGTTTATCGATGCCGAGGCACCATAGGTTGGGCCTAATCACTTGGCACTAATCAGTTGGCTCTATTGCCACCTATGTTGGGTTTATCATCTAGGGTTTATCGATGCTGAGGAGAATTTCTAAGTTGGGCCTAATCACTTGGCTCTATTACCACCTATGGTTTAATGCAGCAAGAATAAAGGGGCAGTTGATCCTACTTAATTAAGTACTAAGATACCCCGGCCCATGCATTAGTAGCAAGTACCTCATATGTCCGATTTTTAGGAAAGTCATGCTAAAATTTACGGTAAATTTCAGCATGACCTTTGCTGAAAATAGGACATATGGAGTACCCTAATTTGCCAGAACGGAAGTTAATCGACATTCCGGCAAACTCAAGGGCCTCTCAGGGTACCTGCAAAATCATTATCCCTGCGTAATGAAGTCTTGGGTCATTTCAGAAGATCACAAGTAGCATCATCACAAGTACAACATCATCACAAGTACAGCAGCAGCAGTGAATACAGGCATAACAGCAGCAGCAACAGGTTTATTCTTCTTCTTCATAAACATTAATATGGTGTGGGTGACTCTATCTGCCCTCTAATGACTCACTCAACTTAACAGGACAACCCACAAGCATTGTTTTGATTCCAACAGCTGCTGTAAAATACATCCAACAAAGGTGCTCTAAAATCAGAAATACTACCCCCCAAATCTTTAGCTCAATTCTGAAAATACATGGTCTTCTAGTTACAATACTACACCCCAACAGTCAAAATTTCAAACCACACACTTACTTTCAACTATAAACAAAACTGACTTGCTGTTAATGAACAGTGGTTGAAGATTATGACAGCTTGCAAACACAGGACCATGTCATTATCATGGCAGTCCACTATATATTTTTATGACAAAATACATCATTATCAGAGCACATTATGGCCATTTTCTTACATGATGCTAACTGTACCTAACTGAACATATTTCTCACCTTGGAGGTGTTGCTGCTGCTGCACTGTCTGAACTTCACTTCCTTTACCTCCTTGGAAACCTGAAATATGCAGATGTATATGATGATTCTAAGAAAAGGGAAAAGGTGTATCAAGAACAGATTCACATGTGTGGCTGTTAGCCATTACAAACTTAAATTTATCTATTTCTGTATCTCACAAACTATCATAAATGAATAATAGTACACTTAGGAGCTCACTGAAAAGCAATGACATATTCATGATCTAGTTTAGCAGCAGGTTGCAAATACTTAACTGTCTAGAACATCACAACATGCACAGTAATAAGAATAATGTAAACATTTGTCTTAGTTATAAGCATAGTACACTACATTCTAATAAAGTTGGCAAGAGCACAGTTGATGTGGTGCTAAACTGGATATTGATAAAGATGCGAGGATGTGATTCTACACTACATTCTAATAAAGTTGGCAAGAGCACAACACTTGTAAGTGATACCCTGCTTCATTCACTATGTAAGAAACAAGAGAATTCACAAGCTTTGGCCTATTTTTTTCAACAATTAGTCATATACTGTATTTATTTGGACCTCAGTGTCCCATATATTTGGTCTACCATGTAAATATGTCGGTATGTGTACTTCAATTGTAAGCATTGTATCAAAGCAATAACCAGAAGATACCACTGATGTATTAGCATTGTAATTTGTAAGCCAACAAAGTTATATAGGAAGTACAAGTACACAGGGAACTAAATTCAAGACTCTCCACAGGCAATGAATAGCATCCTAAAGCACAAACAGTGCTAGTTGTAGTGCCGTGAAATGGCCAACATGAATAAGCTACAATCATTACTGTAAACAGACAAGCAAAATAGTCATAGAATGTCTACATTACTGATCACTAACAAACAAGGCCCAGGAGAATAAACAAGCAAGAACCAGAACGCCACCAGAGCTAGATAGATTATACCAAAATCAGTACACTAGCTAGTCGACAGACAGACTAATAGAGATGCGTAATTCACCAACCCTAGAACACGGGGAAGAGGGCTGTGGTACTCGCGGGAGGTAGCCTAGGGAGGAGGAGGGGAAGGGGGAGAGGTGCGGAATCACCTATGGGATAACGGTAGGCTTCCGTAGGAGGGCGCCGGCGTCGAGGAGGCGGCGGGTGGCGGCGCGTCGAGGAGGAGGCGCGTCGAGGAGGAGGCGGCGCGTCGAGGAGGAGGCGGCGTGTCGAGCTTGCCACCCACCCTGGAGCCGGAATCCTAGGGCGTGCAGGCGCGGCGGATGGAGGGGACGGAGGGGACGGAGGGGGCGGTGCTCGCGGGGGAGGCGGGGCTCGGGGGGAGGCGATGCTCGAGGAAGAGGAAGGGGAGAGTGAGGCGGTGGGTCGTGTGGGCGGCTACGGCGGACGGAGGCGGCGGATGGCGGGGGCGCGTGGGCGGCTGCGGCAGCGGCGGATGGCGGTGGTCTATTGAGGGGGATCTGCCGAGGGAGGGAGGGAGGACCAGTGCGAGGGCAGTAGGTGGAGTGGGCGGAGGGTTCTAATGGCGCACCACCCCCTCGTGCGCCATAAGTACGACTATTCTAATGGCGCACCTCCACTCGGTGCGCCATTAGAATTTTGTTTTAATCTAGCCCACTAGCCCTATCTACAACCTAACCCTATCTACAACAGAACCCCCCCACTAGCCCGACTAGTCAGCACGCAACACACACACCAGGAGGTCCTGGGTTCGATTCCCAGGATCCCCAATATTTTTTTATGCATTTTAAATGCTGTTTGATATTTATTTGTGTTTAAATATGTTCAAACTTGTTTAAATCATAACAGTAATATTTTTTTATAAAAACAGTAATAATTTTTTAAAAAATATGTTCAAATTTGTTACTTGAAAATATCATCGGCGGCGGCGGTGGAGCAGGGGAGGGTGCGGGGGGTGCCCGTTGGCGGCGGTGGAGCGGGGGAGG
>NC_041381.1:325318650-325323006 GCF_002162155.2 Triticum dicoccoides
CGTCAGCAGCGGTGGAGCGGGGGAGGGTTGCGGTGGGTTGTCGGTGGCGGTGGAGCTAGCAGGGGAGGGTGCGGGTGGGATCGAGATGGAGGAGGATCGAGATCGAGATGGAGGGGGAATCAAGATCGAGATGGAGGGGGATCGAGATCAAGTGTCCTCATGAATTCAAAAAGTACCCATGAAATTTAAAAATATTCATGATATCAAAAAGTGCCCATGAAATACAATCGAGAAATGAAGACTACGATTTAAATACAATCGATCTTAGCTAGCTATCTATTCACAATCTTCTTGCCCTTCTTTTTTGCAAATGGAGTTCTTCTATGGAACGGACGTCCTTTAGGTAGGGTGGTCCTGCTTCTTCTTGTGGTGTGTGCTGCTACTTCATCGTCGTCGTCATGTTCGATCTTCGGGTCGCCGTACTTGTCAAAGTCTTGCTCATTGGCTACTCCATCCATTCCGATGATCTTCCTTTTGCCTCTCCTCACAACAACACGACTGGGCTTTGACGGGTCGGTAATGAAGAAGCATTGGTCCACTTGGGAAGCCAGTACCCATGGCTCATTTTTCGCGGTGACGTTTGCGCCCGCGGTCTTGGATTTGGATTCGGGTATAACCATGGTGGTGAAATACCGGTCTTCTTTTAGGACGCTCTTGGCCCATGTGACATGGAACATCAGGACCTTCTCTCCAGCGTAGCTCAGCTCCCAGATCTCCTTGATCCTTCCGTAGTATCTGTCCTTGTCGTTACCGGTGTAGGATTCCATCGTTACCCCGGAGTTCTGATAACCATCGCTCTTCATGTCCTTGTTCTCGGTGTAGAATGTGTAGCCGTTGATATCGTACGCCTCATATGTCATCAAGTTGTGCTCGACGCCCTGTGACTAGTCGAATATGAGTTGTTCTTCTGCGGAAGAATCCTCATGTAAAGGGTACGATGGAAGCTTCTGCTTGAACCAACGCGTGAAACATGAGTTGTGCTCTTTGATTATATCTCCGTCCGTCCTCTGTTGGCCTCGGTCATTGTACGTCTTCTCAATAAAGGTTTTGTGCTCTACCACGCAAGGATAGACCACGTCTATGTGTTGTAGCGCGACTAGGTTTGCTCTTTCAAAGTCAGCGAGTCGACCCTTGAAGTCGACATGCATTTCGCGGCGACCCTCACGGTGACCCCATCCAGCGAGCCTGCCGAGGTGCCTGTTGACGGGCAGACCAACGGGGTTCTCGATGCCTAGATAATTCGTGCAGTAGGACATGCACTCTTCGGTCAGAAAGCCGATGGCTATACTTCCCTCTGGACGTGACATGTTGCGAACGTATCCTTTGATGACACCATTCATCCTTTGGAATGGGATCATGCTGTGCACGAACGTCGGCCCGAGTTGGATGATATTCTCCATGATATGGACCAGCAGATGCACCATAACGTAGAAGAATGCGGGCGGGAAGTACATCTCAAGCTCGCATAGTATCACCACGATCTCTTCCTGTAGCCTTCTGAGTTGCCTCACGCCAATCGACTTCTGAGAGATGACGTCGAAAAAGTTGCATAGGCCAAATAGCATTTCACGGACGTGCGCGTCCATGATCCCATGAATTGCAACTGGAAGTATCTGCGTCATCAGCACGTGACAGTCGTGAGACTTCATCCCGCTGAACTTCTGCTTCGCTGGGTCTAGGTATCTGCTTATCTTCCCCGCGTAACCGTAAGGAAGTTTTACTCCTACGAGGCAGGTGAAAAACTGCTCGATCTCCTCCTGACTTAGAGTGAAGCACGCGGGAGGGTAGTCATTTCCGGTCTTCTTGGTCTTTTTGCCTTTGCGAGGAGTTTCTGTGTCCTGCTTCGCCTCATCATCATCATCATTAGCGTGAAGCTCCTTCCTGATGCCCATTGATTTCAAGTCTGCCCTTGCTTTCCGCCCATCTTTGGTCCTCTCTGGCATGTTGAGCAGGGTACCAAGCAGACTCTCGCACACGTTCTTCGTGATATGCATGGCATCAAGGCTGTGAGGCACACGGTGGATCTTCCAGTACGGCAAGTGGGCAATCTTTCCCAGCACTCTGGCGCCTTTCGCTTCTTTCCCGGCTCTAGCGTCTTTTGCTTCTTTCTCGGCAGTGGGCAATCTTTCCAATTTTTCAACAGCTCGTCTATTTCCTCGCCGCTCCTCGTACGCGGGCGTTTTCGGGGTTCGGTTTCACCATCAAACAGATCCTTGCGTTTCCTCCACGGGTCATCGTCGCGAAGCCACCTTCGATGTCCCATGAACACGGTTTTCGAAGACCCGGGATCTCTATCTAGCTGGCGATACGTTGTGTCATCCATGCACCTTACGCATCCAGAAAATCCATGGACTACCTGCCCCACGAGATATCCGTCACCGAGATAGTCGTGCACCGTCGTGAGCAGTGCGGCTCTCATAGGGAAATATTCTTTCTCTGCGGCGTCCCACGTATTGGCTGGCGTTTTCCATAGCGTGTCTAGATCCTCTTTCAGCAGCCCCAGATACAGATTGGTTTCGTTCCCTGGTTGTTTCGGCCCTTCAATTAGCATACTCATGTGAATGTACTTCCTCTTCATGCACAACCAGGGGGGAGGTTGTACATCCACACAAACACAGGCCAGGTGCTATGTGTGCTTCTCTGGCTGCCATACGGATTGACTCCATCGGTACTCGTGCCCAGCACGATGTTCCTTGGATCCTTCCCAAATTCTGGGTATTCGAAGTTCAACGCTTGCCACTGGCTCGCATCCTTAGGGTGACTCAGCATCTTGTCTTTTTTATTTATCTCCGGATCATTTCCGTCATATTCCTGCTTCTTCTCCTCCCTATCCACGTGCCAACGCAGGAGCTTTGATACCTTAGGGTCCGCAAAATACCGCTGCAGACAAGGAGTGATCGGAAAGTACCACACCAATTTTCGAGGAGCTTTCTTCCTCTTCTTGTATCGAGTGACGCCGCACACCGGACATATGGTAGACTCCGCGTGCTCGTCCCGATAAATGATGCAATTGATCATGCACACATGGTATTTCACGTGCGGTAAATCCAGAGGACACACGATTTTCTTCGCCTCCTCAAAACTGGTCGGGCACTTGTTCCCCTTGGGAAGACGTTCATGCCAGAATGACATGTTCACGTCGAAGCATGCGTCGGTCATTTTGTGTTTTACCTTCATCTCCAGAGCCATGAGCGTTACTTTCAGGCGGGTATCCTCGGGCCTACATCCTTCATACAATGGAGTAACCGCGTCTATCTCCAGTTGATCCAGCTTGGCTTTCTCTCGGGCGGCAGCTCTTGCATTATCCGTCCGCTTGAGAAGCAGCTCTTGAATATGAGGGTCCTGCACCCAGCCTCCATCGTCGTCTGCTCCGGCATATTCATCTTCATGATCATGCCCTCCATCTTGATCTTCCTCATCATCATGTACGACATTTTCTACATGATGACTGTGTGCAGCACCACCGTCATGATCATGTCCTAGAGATTCTTCATCTTCTTGCCCGCCCTCGCCGCGGTGGTTGTCTTGTTGCCCTTCCTCATTTCTTGCCCGGCCCCCATGGACGACTTAATAGTCATCTTCATCACCTTGCCATCGATAGCCATCCATGAAACCACGCAAGAGCAGGTGGTCCTGCACCTGCCCAGAATCCGGGTCCGCAATAAGGCTCTTCATCTTGCATCTTCGACACGGACATCTTATCTCCGTCTCGTTCTTTTGAAGCATCTCAGCCTTCGCGGAGCTCAAAAACCTATTCACGATGCCTTCGGTCATCGTGCGGACCATGGTCGCCTGCGGGGTAGAGCAAAATGATATTTTAGAACCTAGAAAAATTTTGGCATGACCTTCCCTAAAAATAGGACCAAAAAGAATGCATAGTGCCAAAAATCTCGCCGAAACGGAAATGAATCAACATTCCGGCAAAATATTGGCAACTATCGCATTTCAAATACCGGTACCTGCAAACACAAACATATATGCAACACCACAAATATACATAGATCTAGCTAGGCCACAAAAAGTGCTTGTGCACGTTGTTGGAGCGAGCTAGGGAGAGAAAAAGTAGATCTACATCATGAAGATAGCTTTCCCCTTACTTACCTATCAAAAAAAGGTAATTTCACCACTTAATTTTGATGAATCTATGGTGGAAATGAGGTAAGGAGGAGGAGGCAGCCGAAAGCTTGGAGAAGGAGGTGGAGGGAATGAAGTGGGGAAAGTGAGTGGGTAGGTGTGGCTGTCCAAAATATCTTGTTGGGGTCCTAGGTTACTAATGGCGCACCACCTGCAAATGCACCATTAGTAACCCTGGTTACTAATGGTGCACCTGCAGGTGGTGCGCCATTAGTAGTTTTG
>NC_041381.1:325323685-325325511 GCF_002162155.2 Triticum dicoccoides
ATATACTAATGGCGCACCTGCAGTAGGTGCGCCATTACTAGTTTAAACTAGTAATGGCGCACTGTGACACGGTGCGCCATTAATAGTTTTGCAAAACAAAGAATAAAAAAATTCAGTACTGGCGCACTCCGTGGCTGGTGCGCCATTACTAGTTAGAACTAGTAATGGCACACTTTGGTCGGATGCGCCATTAGTATGTATGTAAAAATGAAAAAAAAATTATCACTAGTGGCGCACCATTTGTCTGGTGCGCCATTAGTGTCTTCCACACTAATGGCGCATTACCAACTGGTGCGCCATTAGTATATAGTAGTGGCGCACTACTTCCCTGGTGCGCCATTAGTGTGCATCCCATCTTTAGCCCTTTTCCAAGTAGTGAACTAAGCACCTATGCATTGAAGACTTGAGTTACTAAGCCATTTAATGCACTTAGCACCTCATCTAAAGAGCATTAATAGTATAGCCAGCTGCTGGCTATAAGCCAGTGCCATGTCATCTACAGCCCATCTTATAGTCAACATATACAAGTAGATCAAAAGAGTGTACTACTACTTTTTTATTCTGTGGCCCACCTTTCATTCTCACAAAGTGCCTAGGAGCACGTGCTAGAGCTAGCTCTTCACGAAGAGCCCGCTTACCTTCTCTCTCCTCTGCTCTTTCCTCCAACTAAGCAGAAATATACTAGTTTATTCCTTATAGCCCGCTTACTCAGCTCTATTATACTTGCTCTAAGCACATCTAAGCACTTACTACCACCCCCTTGACCGTGGACCTTGACGGTGTACGTCACCTTGTGTCTCATAATTTTCCTCGTCATCATCTGAGTCCTAGAAGATCTCACCCACATCATCATTAGCATGCAGCCACCTTGATAGACAACGTGCGCAGAAGGAGTAGAGGCGACTGGGGACGCACCACCACCACGTCATGGGCACTCCGTATGTGCTCGTGTGCATGCAGTGTGCGTGTTTTTCCACCGGTGCTATCTCTAAGGCCGAGGTTGCGGTCGTCTTCATCTCCGACTAGTATTGAGCAACGACGGTAAAGAGGTGCTGCAAGAGATGCATATGCGTTGTTGCGTGCGAGCTTCGTCGTAGCACGACGAACCGGACGTCGCCGCGGATGGCGACACCTCCATCCATCTGAGTGTGTGCGCATGCATGTGTTATTCACGTGCATTCTGCGGCCGAGCGTGTGTGCATGCACGTCTTGTGCACGTGCGTTGTGTGCTCCATGCTGTGCGCGTGTGTGCATGACTTGGATCGGATGGAGTTAGTCCGTTGGCTTGTGTACATGCGTGGCTGCATGTGTCCTGTACATTCGTGGCTTGTTGCGTGGTTATCAATAATTCAATATAAACTACTCCCTCCGTTCCTAAATATAAGTCTTTCTAGCCATTTCAAATAGACTACAACATACGGATGTATGTAGACATATTTTAGAGTGTAGATTCACTCATTTTGTTTCGTATGTAGTCCCTTATTGAAATATCTAAAAAGACTTATATTTGGGAACGGAGGGAGTATAAAACATTTTCAACTTAGCATCCTAATGTACCGTTTCTAGTGGTTAGAGAAAAGTTCAAGTTCTTTTATTTGTTTATAGGTGGGCAGGTGGCAAAAAACAGGGAAAAACATGCAAGGTTCCTTGCAGACGCTCCATCGCGAGGTTCCTTGCTCCTCCTCGGTCGTCGGGAATCTATGCTCTTCAACTCTTTTCTTTTATGTGAGCTTTGTTCATCCTTTTCCCAACACGCGAGACTCTAGCATCAAGATGCACGTGTCATGCAAGAAAATGGAGATAATCAGATAAGCAGTGCGTAAGTG
>NC_041381.1:325325886-325351190 GCF_002162155.2 Triticum dicoccoides
GGGGAAACCCTTTTTCGTAAGTGAGCCATGGACTTGGATGGCACCTATGCAATATTTTTTTCTCCTCGATGGCACGTGAATAGTGCACGTACTCAACGACGGAGCACGGGATGGTAGCAATGTCATGGTCAACCCTTTTTTGGAGAGAGTATGTACTACTAGTAAATAACTTTGATGTGTCCCATCAACTCGCAGAACAACGAGAAGCTTGATTACGCCTTCTCCCTCGCCAACCCGTGCGCAGTGGCTCGCAGCACGAGGAGAAACTTTTGCTTACAAGCAGTGGACGTGTAGCAGTACATTTGGTGTCAGATTGCCAGAAGCACTACTGTAGAACCATCGACTTCCAGAAGAGGCGAAGAGCCAAGTGCAAGGTCACCTACTAACCTTAGGCTAGGCGTAGTGGGAGTAACATAAGTAGGGGTACCTCCTTTTTTTATTCTAGAAACAACCACACGCGAATATCAAGGTGCTGGTTACGTAGAACAAATTTCCCGCAGTCCGTGCTCAATCCTCCTCTATCTCTCTTCTTAGCCAGCTAGCGGACGCACGGAGCCCATCATCTATTTGCTCACATGCGTCCCCACATGTCAGTGAAAATGCAAGAGGACCCACTGAACATGCACATCTTTCACCTCGACATGCTGGTGTGAAAAACAAATCCAATAAAAATCTTCGGTGGCTGCTTTTGGAGTTACTCAAGAGTAGTAAGATTCTATTTACAGTTTAACCCAAGATGCACATCTCGTGGCTTCAACTACCACTCTATTTTCTTTCATGACACGACCTGGATGCTGCTACGTCTTGAGCTTGCGTTTGTTTTCCTCGAAGAGGAGAGGGTGATGCAGCAAAGTGTAGCGTAAGTATTTCCCTCAGTTTTGAGAACCAAGGTATCAATCCAGTAGGAGGCTCCTCAAAAGTCCCACGCACCTACACAAACAAACTGAGAACTCGCAACCAACGCAATAAAGGGGTTGTCAATCCCTTCACGGCCACTTGCGAAAGTGAGATCTAATAAAGATAGTAAGATAAGATAAATATATTTTTGGTATTTTATAATATAGATGCAAATAAAGGTAGATTGAAAGCATGGAACAATCAAAAATTATAGATACGTTGGAGACGTATTAGATGCTGGATGTCCCACGTGTCGGCAAAAGGAGGAATAACCCGACCAAATCTTCGATTGTTCTCTCGGATTAGACTAGTTGTGCTAACTTAAAAAATTTCTTGTGTACTCCCTCCGTTCCAAAATACTTGACTTCCATTTGTCCAAAAATGGATGTACCTATATACTAAAACATGTCAAGATACATATATATTTTGACAAGTAGAAGGCATGTATTGTGCAACGGAGGGAGTAGAATGGATGCAAGTTTTTGTATTGGGAAGAAGAGTACATCCATATATTGATAGAGCGTTGGAGTTGGCCTTACAAGTGGGACCGCAGTTGAGGAAACCGACTATCGGCAAACCCCCACCTCGCCCGCCGCACGATGGCTGAGTTAGAGAAATGATGAGGTTGAAGAGATTGCTCTAGCATGGACTCCAAGAAATATGGTGTCAGATGGAAGTTATGCTGGTGGCGTGTGCCATACTCCTGGACGTGAATGCCTGTTCTGGCCCATGCCACCCTACTACTCCTACTACTTACTATATAGTACTAGTATCGAGGATTTGAGGTGCTGGTTACGTACAATATGGCTACAGTAAAAACACCCGCATGACGCGCGAAGCATGTGAAGCTAGTACAAATAGTGTACTACTATTGTTGATTGGCCTCATCCGATAACCTGTTGCAATGCACGTACAATTATGTATTCGGAAAATATTTTTTGCCTCGTCGCACCACCCACTCACAGAAGCAACTCAAAAGCCATTCATAAATTTAGTAAGTTTATCACAGGCATATCATTTTATTACATACAACAGGTCATCAACCCACATCGACAACGAGGATACATTATAAATACTAAAGTTTTCACCACACAACAAATAACAAGCAATGTAATGAACTTCAACTCAACCATTCCTCGACGTTGGAAACGCTTGCTTTGAACCACAAGTGATTTTCTGGGATGGGCCATCTATTGTCGATCTCGAGATCAACGCAGGACTGAATATCCAGGATGAAGCGGCCTACTATATCAGTACCAGGGTAGGGAACCACCCGTCCGAGGTATAGACACAGTTGCTTCTCATAAATGGTACTAGTAACGTTGTGTCAATAGCAGTTGGATCACCTTTCACCATCGTCGGATAGTTTTGTCCAAGGAAGAGCGAGTTTTCTCCAAGACTATCAATTCTGTACCAGGGAGAAGGTGTTGGCGCTAGCACACTAGTATCCATCCCGAATACCATGCAACGGGTGTTGGAATAGGTTCGGAGAGTGCGACCATGGGAGACAACACGTGCTCCCTCAGTAGTAACATCATTAGTGGGATTTATACACATAAGAAGAGGTGATCCATCGAAATTAGTTGCCAGGCGCCACTGAGTATATACGTTCTGCTCGTCCTCATGCTCGTGATCATCACCATAGCCATCTCCCCCTTGGTTATAAAAATTTTCAAGTATAGGTGGTGGAATGTTCATAGGACCTTGGAAACACAAGAAGAAGGTTAATTAGTAAAGGGAAACTTGCTAACCCGCATGCATGTGGATGAAACAATTATAATTACGGTGGAAGACAACGTACCGAAACTACCAGGATCCCATGCAAAAATAGTGCCATGAGTGGTGGAAGCAAACACAAGACCCTCGTATTGAATTGCATCACAATACACATCTGTGTATAGAAACTGATTTTTGAGCAATATCCATCGAGTCGAACAACAAAGGACGTCAACAAGCTTGTTGAAGATAGCAACAACTTCATAGTTGTTGTAATTCCAAGAGCGGTTGGGAACTCGAAAAATTGCTATCTTTCGTAGAAGACAGTCACCATGATCGTATTTGAACGTGCATACAATACCGGTGTGCTCAACCTCTGGGCAGTCTGCTGAGATTTTTGGAAGTGGAACCCGGTCACGAGTGTACACATTCACAAGTTCCCACTCGCAGTTGGACCCAATGTAAACAACCCAAACTCCATTTGCGCCTGCCCAAGCCTTGACCTCAAGTGATGGCATCTTAACATCATACGTATCATTATCAAGCGGCATCAACTTGCACAGGGCGAGGCCTCTGTCGTACCGACGCCAGTCATCAGGGTCACGGCGAAGAAGATAGGGGAGATCAAACCGCTCCTTGACTCTTGGGTTCCTTGTAATGATGTTATTAGTTGAGTCGAGAATGGGCTTGAACGAACCTGCCATGCTAGCCGAGGTGATGTCGCACCGATCAATGAGTTCCTCCACCACGTCATCTTTCAGATCGGGGCAAGAATAACGGGGTCGTTTCTGGCCTATTCCCTCCATGGAGAAGACGATCGAACAATGGCAAAAGAAAGGGTGAAGGGCTGAAGGAAAATGGAGGAGGGAGAGGAAGAGCGTGCGACAGTAGTTCCAAATCCAGAGGGAAAGGCGAAGAGTCGGTTGACGGTTGCCAGTTTGCCACGGTTCATGAAGAGGCGCCCCGGCCTACATGTCCGTTCGGAAATACTCCTCCTACTTGCCGTCGTATCACTGATATGTTGGAACGGGACCACATGTCAACGAAACATGGTGTGTAATTTCTCGTGCAAAATGCGATCTGGCCGCGTTAGCCCGAGGTGTCGCATTAGTTTTTTTTTGAAAGTTTGCCGCATTAATTATCGGCCTTTATTTTTTTCACACGCAATCTGAATGGATAGCTCTTGTGGTCATCACACGTGAGCAGATATAGTGATGGTTGATTCACCCGAGCAACTTATTACTGTGGGAATATGGGAGTACCAGCGGATTCAAGGAAAAGAGAAATGATGGTTGCTTCGTCTGAGCAACTTACTGTGGAGAAGGTGGGGCTCTGTGATTTGACTGAAATTTACTACTGCGGCGCAACAACCGGGGTGAATCTTTCCCTGAAGTTGTGTTGTGCACTCAATATTGCTGCATGGCAGGTGGAGCCGGATGAAGGATGTCCAACATGTCGGCGAAACGAAGTTGAATTGTTTCTGGCATTGCTATCAATCCTTTAGTATTTGTTTAGATGTACGGATAATTTTGATGAAATTGTACTGTGATGCTATGAAGGTTTCAACTTTGGTTCCCGCAGGAAAAAAAAGGTTTCAACTTAGGATTCATGTGTCTTGCCTCGAGATTATCTCGTTACAACATTCCATCAAATACAAATGACACTACCATGGCTAATGCATCTCAATGGTTCGCATATCAGCGCCAATATTCACATCACAACTGAAGAAAAAGTAGTGAGAAGGTGTACAAATAAAGAAAAAAATATAATTGATCGATGATGTTCGTAGGCATGGCTCCATTTCCTTGGCACAGTGTTCATTTCTTGGCAGCTAGTTTCTCCCAGCTCTGTAGCCAAAAAAGAGGTGTATGAAGGACACTACAATCCGATCATTTTGTGCAGCTCCACTAAAATCGAGCGGACCATCCCTGTTTGCAAAGATATCCAATCAGTGTGATTACAATAATAGTGGAACTAGATGATGAAACTGAAGGAAATATGCCCTAGAGGCAATAATAAAGTTATTATTTATTTCCTTATTTCATGATAAATGCTTATTATTCATGCTAGAATTGTATTAACTGAAAACATAATACATGTGTGAATACATAGACAAACATAGTGTCACTAGTATGCCTATACTTGACTAGCTCGTTAATCAAAGATGGTTAAGTTTCTTAACCATAGACATGAGTTGTCATTTGATTAAGGGGATCACATCATTAGGATAATGATGTGATTGACTTGACCCATTCCGTTAGCTTAGCACTTGATCGTTTAGTATGTTGCTATTGCTTTCTTCATGACTTATACATGTTCCTATGACTATGAGATTATGCAACTCCCGTTTACCGGAGGAACACTTTGTGTGCTACCAAACGTCACAACGTAAATGGGTGATTATAGAGGAGCTCTACAAGTGTCTCCAAAGGTACATGTTGGGTTGGCGTATTTTGAGATTAGGATTTGTCACTCCGATTGTCGGAGAGGTATATCTGGGCCCACTCGATAATACACATCACTATAAGCCTTGCAAGCATTGTAACTAATGAGTTAGTTGCGGTATGATGCATTACATAACGAGTAAAGAGACTTGCCGGTAATGAGATTGAACTAGATATTGGGATACCGACCATCGAATCTCGGGCAAGTAACATACCGATGACAAAGGGAACAATGTATGTTGTTATGCGGTTTGACCGATAAAGATCTTCATAGAATATGTGGGAGCCAATATGAGCATCCAGGTTCCGCTATTGGTTATTGACCGGAAACGTGTTTCGGTCATGTCTACATAGTTCTCGAACCCGTAGGGTCCGCACGCTTAAGGTTTCAATGACAGTTTTATTATGAGTTTATGAGTTTTTATGTACCGAAGGAGTTCGGAGTCCCGGATGTGATCGGGGACACTACGAGGAGTCTCGAAATGGTCGAGACGTAAAGATCAATATATTGGATGACTATATTCGGACTTTGGAAAGGTTCCGAGTGATTCGGATATTTTCGGGGGTACCGGGGAGTTACGGGAATACGAGGAAGAAGCAATGGGCCTCATGGGCCAAGTGGTGGAAGAGAGGAGGCAGGGTGCGCGCCCCCCCTAGCCCAAACCGAATTGGACTAGGGGGTCGGCCCCCCTTTCCTCCTTTTCCTCCATCTCCTTCCTTCTCCTTCTCCTTCCCTTCCTTCCCCTCTCCTAGTTGGACTAGGAAAGGAGGGAGTCCTACTCCCAGTGGGAGTAGGACTCCTCCCTGGCGCGCCCTCCCTTGGCCGGCCGCCCCCTCCCCCTTGCTCCTTTATATACGGGGCATGGCGGCACCCCATGACACACAAGTTGATCTTCGTGATCGTTCCTTAGCCGTGTGCGGTGCCCCCCTCCACCATATTCCACCTCAGTCATATCGTTTCAGTGCTTAGGCGAAGCCCTGCGCCGGTAGAACATCATCATCGTCACCACGCCGTCGTGCTGACGGAACTCATCCCCGACACCCTGCTGGATCGGAGTCCGGGGATCGTCATCGAGCTGAACGTGTGCTGAACTCGAAGGTGCCGTACGTTCGGTACTTGGATCGGTCGGATCGTGAAGACGTACGACTACATCAACCACGTTGTCATAACGCTTCCGCTTACGGTCTACGAGGGTACGTGGACAACAGTCTCCCCTCTCGTTGCTATGCATCACCATGATCTTGCGTGTGCGTAGGAAAATTTTGAAATTACTACGTTCCCCAACAGTGGCATCCGAGCCAGGTTTTATGCGTAGATGTTATATGCATGAGTGGAACACAAGTGAGTTGTGGGCGATACAAGTCATACTGCTTACCAGCATATCATACTTTGGTTCGGCGGTATTGTTGGATGAAGCGGCCCGGACCGACATTACGCGTACGCTTACGCGAGACTGGTTCTACCGACGTGCTTTGCACACAGGTGGCTGGCGGGTGTCTGTTTCTCCAACTTTAGTTGAACCGAGTGTGGCTACGCCCGGTCCTAGCGAAGGTTAAAACAACACTAACTTGACGAACTATCGTTGTGGTTTTGATGCGTAGGTAAGAACGGTTCTTGCTCAACCCGTAGCAGCCACGTAAAATTTGCAACAACAAAGTAGAGGACGTCTAACTTGTTTTTGCAGGGCATGTTGTGATGTGATATGGTCAAGACGTGATGCTATATTTTATTTTATGAGATGATCATGTTTTATAACCGAGTTATCGGCAACTGGCAGGAGCCATATGGTTGTCACTTTATTGTATGAAATGCAAATGCCCTGTAATTGCTTTACTTTATCACTAAGCGGTAGCGATAGTCATAGAAGCAATAGATGGTGAAACGACAACGATGCTACGATGGAGATCAAGGTGTCACGCCGGTGACGATGGTGATCACGACGGTGCTTCGGAGATGGAGATCACAAGCACCATATGATGATGGCCATATCATATCACTTATATTGATTGCATGTGATGTTTATCCTTTATGCATCTTATTTTGCTTTAATTGACGGTAGCATTATAAGATGATCTCTCACTAATTATCAAGAAGTGTTCTCCCTGAGTATGCACCGTTGCGAAAGTTCTTCGTGCTGAGACACCACGTGATGATCGGGTGTGATAGGCTCTACGTTCAAATACAACGGGTGCAAAACAGTTGCACACGCGGAATACTCAGGTTAAACTTGACGAGCCTAGCATATACAGATATGGCCTCGGAACACGGAGACCGAAAGGTCGAGCGTGAATCATATAGTAGATATGATCAACATAGTGATGTTCACCATTGAAAACTACTCCATCTCACGTGATGATCGGACATGGTTTAGTTGATTTGGATCACGTGATCACTTAGATGACTAGAGAGATGTCTGTCTAAGTGGGAGTTCTTAAGTAATATGATTAATTGAACTTAAATTTATCATGAACTTAGTCCTGGTAGTATTTTGCAAATTATGTTGTAGATCAATAGCTCGTGTTGTTGCTTTCATATGTTTATTTTTGATATGTTCCTAGAGAAAACTGTGTTGAAAGATGTTAGTAGCAATGATGCGGATTGGATCCGTGATCTGAGGTTTATCCTCATTGCTGCACAGAAGAATTGTGTCCTTGATGCACCGCTAGGTGACAAACCTATTGCAGGTGTAGATGCAGATGTTATGAATGTTTGGCTAGCTCAAAATGATGACTACTTGATAGTTTAGTGCACCATGCTTAAACAGATTAGAATCGGGACTTCAAAGACGTTTTGAACGTCATGGACCATATGAGATGTTCCAGGAGTTGAAGTTAATATTTGCAGCAAATACCTGAGTTGAGAGATATGAAGTCTCCAACAAGTTCTATAGCTAAAAGATGGAGGAGAATCGCTCAACTAGTGAGCATGTGCTCAGATTGTCTGGGTACTACAATCGCTTGAATCAAGTGGGATTTAATCTTCCAGATAAGATAGTGATTGACAAAGTTCTCTAGACACCATCACCAAGTTAGTAGAACTTCGTGATGAACTATAGTATGCAAAGGATGACGAAAACAATTCCCGAGCTCTTCATGATGTTGAAATCGACGAAGGTAGAAATCAAGAAAGAGCATCAAGTGTTGATGATTGACAAGACCACTAGTTTCAAGAAAAGGGCAAAGGGAAAGAAAGGGAACTTCAAGTAGAATGACAAGCAAGTTGTCACTCCCGCGAAGAAGCCCAAAGCTGGACCAAAGCTTGAAACTAAGTGCTTACACTGCAAAGGAAATGGTCACTAGAAACGGAAATACCCTGAATATTTGGTAGATAAGAAGGATTGCAAAGTGAACAAGAGTATATTTGATATACAGGTTATTGATGTGTGCCTTACTAGTGTTTATAGTAACCCCTGAGTATTTGATACTTGTTCGGTTGCTAAAGATTAGTAACTCAAAACAGAAGTTACAGAATAAACAGTGACTAGTTGAAGGGGAAGTGACGATGAGTGTTGGAAGTAGTTCCAAGATTAATATGATCATCATCGCACACTCCCTATACTTTCAGGATTAGTGTTAAACCTAAATAAATGTTATTTAGCGTTTGTGTTGAGCATGAATATGATTTGATCATGTTTATTGTGATACAGTTATTCATTTGAAGTTAAAGAATAATTGTTATTCTGTTTACATGAATAAGACCTTCGATGGTTATACACTCAATGGAAATAGTTTGTTGGATCTCGATCGTAGTGATACACATATTCATAATATTGATGCCAAAAAATGCAAAGTTAATAATGATAGTGCAACTTATTTGTGGCACTTCCGTTTGGGACATATCTGAAGGAAATATGCCCTAGATGCAATAATAAAGTTATTATTTATTTCCTTATATCATGATAAATGTTTATTATTCATGCTAGAAATGTATTAACCGGAAACATAATACATGTGTGAATACATAGACAAACATAGTGTCACCAGTATGCCTCTACTTGACTAGCTCGTTTATCAAAGATGGTTATGTTTCCTAGCCATGGACAAAAGAGTTGTCATTTGGTTAATGGGATCACATCATTAGGAGAATGATATGATTGACATGACCCATTCCGTTAGCTTAGCACTTGATCGTTTAGTATGTTCCTATTGCTTTCTTCATGACTTATACATGTTCCTGTAACTATGAGATTATGCAACTCCCGTTTACCGGAGGAACACTTTGGGTCCTACCAAACGTCACAACGTAACTGGGTGATTATAAAGGAGTACTACAGGTGTCTCCAAAGGTACATGTTGGGTTGGCGTATTTCGAGATTAGGTTTTGTCGCTCCGATTGTCGGAGAGGTATCTCTGGGCCCTCTCGGTAATGCACATCACTATAAGCCTCGCAAGCAATGTGACTAATGAGTTAGTTGCGGGATGATGCATTACGTAACAAGTAAAGAGACTTGCCGGTAACGAGATTGAACTAGGTATTGAGATACCAACGATCGAATCTCGGGCAAGTAACATACCGATGACAAAGGGAACAACGTATGTTGTTATGCGGTTTGACCGATAAAGATCTTCGTAGAATATGTAGGAGCCAATATGGGTATCCAGGTTCCGCTATTGGTTATTGACCAAGAATAGTTCTAGGTCATGTCTACATAGTTCTCGAACCCGTAGGGTCCGCACGCTTAAGGTTTCGATGACAATTTTATTATGAGTTTATGAGGTTTGATGTACCGAAGGAGTTTGGAGTCCCGGATGAGATCGGGGACATAACGAGGAGTCTCGAAATGGTCGAGATGTAAAGATCGATATATTGGACGACTATATTCGGAGTTCGGAAAGGTTCCGAGTGATTCGGGTATTTATCGGAGTACTGGAGAGTTACGGGAATTCGCCGGGGAGAAGTATTGGGCCTTATTGGGCCATACGGGAAAGAGAGAGGGGCTGGCTAGGGCAGGCCACGCGCCCCCCCATAGCCTAGTCCAAATTGGACTAGGGGGAGGGGCCGCACCCCCTCCTTCCTTCCCTTCTCTCTTCCCCTTCCTTGTCTCCTACTCCTACTACTTGGAAGGACTCCTAGTTGGACTAGGAAAGGGGGAATCCTACTCCAGGTGGGAGTAGGACTCCCCTAGGGCGCGCCATAGAAGAGGGCCGGCCCTCCCTCCTCCACTCCTTTATATACGGGGGTAGGGGGCACCCCATAGACACACAAGTTGATCTACGGATCATTCCTTAGCCGTGTGCGGTGCCCCCTTCCACCATATTCCACCTCGGTCATATCGTCGCGGAGTTTAGGCGAAGCCCTGCGCCGGTAGAACATCATCATTGTCACCACGCTGTCGTGCTGACGGAACTCATCTCCGGAGCTCGGCTGGATCGGAGGCCGGAGATCGTCATCGAGCTGAACGTGTGCTGAACTCGGAGGCTCCATACGTTCGGTTCTTGGATCGGTCGGATTGTGAAGACGTACGACTACATCAACCGCGTTGTGATAACGCTTCCGCTTACGGTCCACGAGGGTATGTGGACGAACACTCTCCCCTCTCGTTGCTATATCATCACCATGATCTTGCGTGTGCGTAGGAATTTTTTTGAAATTACTACGTTCCCCAACAATATCGGTGTAAAGCGCATGAAGAAACTCCATAAAGATGGATTTTCGGAATCACTTGGTTATGAATCATTTGATGCTTGCGAACCGTGCCTTTTGGGCAAGATGACTAAAACTCCGTTCTCCGAAACAATTGAACGATCTACTGACTTATTGGAAATAATACATATCGATGTAAGTGATCCAATGAGTGTTGATGCTCGTGGCAAGTATCGTTATTTTCTGACCTTCACAAGATGAGTTGAGCAGATATGGGTATATCTACTTGATGAAACATAAGTCTGAAATGGTTGAAAGGTTCAAAGAATTTCAGAGTGAAGTGGAGAATCATCATAACAAGAAAATAAAGTTTCTACGATCTGACCGTGGATGTGAATATTTGAGTTACGAGTTTGGCCTTAATTTTAAACAAATTGGAATAGTTTCACAGCTCATGCCATATGGAACACCACAGCGTAATGGTGTGTCCGAACATCGTAACCGCACTTTATTGGATATGTGCGATCTATGATGTCTCTTACTTATTTACCACTATTGTTTTGGGGTTATGCATTAGAGACAGCTGCATTCACGTTAAAAGGGCACCATCTAAATCCGTTGAGACGACACCATATGAATTGTGGTTTAGCAAGAAACCCAAGTTGTCGTTTCTTAAAGTTTGGGGCTGCGATGCTTATGTAAAAAAGTTTCATCCTGATAAGCTGGAGAAGTGCGTCTTCATAGAATACCCAAAGGAAATTGTTGGGTACACCTTCTATTACAGATCCGAAGGCAAGATATTCGTCGCTAAAAATGGATCCTTTCTAGAGAAGGAGTTTCTCTCGAAAGAAGTGAGTGGGAGGAAAGTACAACTTGATGAGGTAACTGTACCTTCTCCCGAATTGGAAAATGGTTCATCCCTGAAATCAGTTCCAGTGATTCCTACACCAATTAGTGAGTAAGCTAATGATGATGATCATGAAACTTCAGATCAAGTTACTACAGAACCTAGTAGGTCTTCCAGAGTACGGTCCGCACCAGAGTGGGACGGTAATCCTGTTCTGAAAGTCATGTTACTAGACCAAGATAAACCTACGAACTATGAGGAAGCGATGATGAGCCCAGATTCCGCAAAATGGCTGGAGGCCATGAAATCTGAGATAGGATCCATGTATGAGAACAAAGTGTGGACTTTGGTGGAGTTGCCCGATGATCGGCAAGCCATATTGTATAAATGGATCTTCAAGAGGAAGACGGACGTTGATAGTAGTGTTACTATCTACAAAGCTCGACTTGTCGCAAAAAAGTTTTTTACAAGTTCAAGGTGTTGACTACAATGAGATTTTCTCAACTGTAGCGATGCTTAAGTCTGTCCGAATCATGTTAGCAATTGCCACAATTTATAAAATCTAGCAAATGGATGTCAAAACTGCATTCCTTAATGGTTTTCTTAAAGAAGAGTTGTATATGATGCAACCAGAAGGTTTTGTCAATCCTAAAGGTGCTAACAAAATATGCAAGCTCCAGCAATCCATCTATGGACTGGTGCAAGCATCTCGAAGTTGGAATATACGCTTTGATAAGTTGATCAAAGCATATAGTTTTATACAGACTTGCGGTGAAGCCTGTATTTACAAGAAAGTGAGTGGGAGCACTACAACATTTCTGATAAGTATATGTGAATGCCATATTGTTGATCGGAAATAATGTAGAATTATTCTGCAAGGCATAAAGGAGTGTTTGAAAGGAGGTTTTTCAAAGAAAGACCTCGGCAAAGCTACTTACATATTGAGCATCAAGATCTATTGACATAGATCAAGATTCTTGATAAGATTTTCAATGAGTACATACCTTGACAAGATTTTTAAGTAGTTCAAAATGGAACAGTCAAAGAAAGAGTTCTTGCCTGTGTTGCAAAGGTATGAAATTGAGTAAGACTCAAATCCCGACCACAGCAGAAAATAGAAAGAGAATGAAAGTCATTCCCTATGCATCAATCATAGGTTCTATAAAAGTATGCCATGCTATGGACCAGACCTATTGTATACTCTGCCCTGGTTTGGCAAGGGAGTACAATAGTGATCTAGGAGTAAGATCACTGGACATTGGTCAAAATTATCCTTAGTGGAATAAGGATATGTTTCTCAATTATGGAGGTGACAAAAGGTTCGTCGTAAAGGTTTACGTCGATACAAGTTTTGGCACTGATCCAGATGACTCTAAGTCTTAATCTGGATACATATTGAAAGTGGGAGCAATTAGCTAGAGTAGCTCCGTGCAGAGCATTGTAGACATAGAATATTTGCAAAATACATACGGCTCTGAATGTGACAGACCCGGAGACTAAACTTCTCTCACGAGAAAAACATGATCATACCTTAGTACTCTTTGGGTGTTAATCACATAGCGATGTGAACTAGATTATTGACTCTAGTAAACCCTTTGGGTGTTGATCACATGACGTTGTGAACTATGGGTATTAATCACATACATATGTGAATATTGGTGTTAAATCACATGGCGATGTGACCTAGATTATTGACTCTAGTGCAAGTGGGAGACTGAAGGAAATATGCCCTAGAGGCAATAATAAAGTTATTATTTATTTCCTTATTTCATGATAAATGTTTATTATTCATGCTAGAATTGTATTAACCGGAAACATAATACATGTGTGAATACATAGACAAACATAGTGTCACTAGTATGCATCTACTTGACTAGCTCGTTAATCAAAGATGGTTAAGTTTCCTAACCATAGACATGAGTTGTCATTTGATTAACGGGATCACATCATTAGGAGAATGATGTGATTGACTTGACCCATTCCGTTAGCTTAGCACTTTAACGTTTAGTATGTTGCTATTGCTTTCTTCATGACTTATACATGTTCATATGACTATGAGATTATGCAACTCCCGTCTACCGGAGGAACACTTTGTGTGCTACCAAACGTCACAACGTAACTGGGTGATTATAAAGGAGCTCTACAGGTGTCTCCGAAGGTACATGTTGGGTTGGTGTATTTCGATATTAGGATTTGTCACTCCGATTGTCAGAGAGGTATCTCTGGGCCCACTCGGTAATGCACATCACTATAAGTGTCGGTGTCAAAACCGGCTGATCTCGGGTAGGGGGTCCCGAACTGTGCGTCTAGGCGGATGGTAACAGGAGACGAGGGACATGATGTTTTTACCCAGGTTCGGGCCCTCCCGGTGGAGGTAAAACCCTACTCCTGCTTGATTGATATTGATGATATGGGTAGTACAAGAGTAGATCTACCACGAGATCAGAGAGGCTAAACCCTAGAAGCTAGCCTGTGGTATGATTGTTGTTCGTCCTACGGACTAAAAACCTCCGGTTTATATAGACATCAAAGAGGGTTAGGGTTACACAGAGCCGGTTACAATGGTAGGAGATCTACATATCCGTATTGCTCAGCTTGCCTTCCACGCCAAGGAAAGTCCCATCCGGACACGGGAGGGAGTCTTCAATCTTGTATCTTCATAGTCTTGGAGTCCGGACAAAGATGATAGTTCGGCTATCCAGACACCCCCTAGTCCAGGACTCCCTCAGTAGCCCCTGAACCAGGCTTCAATGATGACAAGTCCAGCGCGCATATTGTCTTCGGCATTGCAAGGCGGGTTCCTCCTCCGAACACTTCATAGAAGATTTTGAACACAAGGAGAGTGTCCGGCTCTGCAAAATAAGTTCCACATACCACCGTAGAGAGAATAATATTTACACAAGTTCAATCCCCTGACGTATTTTATGGCGTGACATCACACCACGGCCAAGCCTTTATTCGAATCGTTTTTACTGTTCCACCTCAGCGTGTTTAGCGAGGCGGTTTCCTTGGCACGTCTTGTCAAAGCAGAGATCATGTCCCCTTATTCTGGGATTCTCATCAATACGGGCGTGGGTAGCCCAACCGCTCCATTGATTACGGCGCTTGGGAGACAAGCGAGTTTTACCAGGCCGGTGGGGACGCATAGTTTCGTCCGTCCATATAAGGGGATAAGGATCCACCTTTTTACCTATGCCTTCTTCCTCCTTTGCTTATCCATTTCCGCGTACTCGAGCTCTAGCGCCCAAGTCCGCACATCTCGCCTCAACCTTCCCCAGCCATGTCCGGAGTGGGAGGCAAGTGGATGGCCTCCTCCGTCATGGAGGGGCACATCAAAAAGTTGAGGAAAGCCGGTTACCTGCACAACGACATTGCGCACCGGCTTCCAGACGAGGGGCAGCTCGTCCCCACCCCCAGGCCCCATGAGAGGGTGGTGTTCCTTCCCCATTTCCTCCGGGGACTGGGCTTCCCACTCCAGCCATTTGTCCGGGGGCTCATGTTCTATTACGGCCTGGATTTCCACGATCTGGCCCCGAATTTCATCCTCAACATCTCAGCGTTTATCGTTGTGTGCGAGGCCTTCCTCCGCATCAAACCCCACTTCGGCTTATGGCTGAAGACCTTCAATGTCAAGCCGAAGGTAGTGGGCGGCCAGCAGGCGGAGTGCGGAGGCGCCATGGTGGGAAAGATGCCCAACGTCATATGGCTCGAGGGCGCCTTCGTGGAAACCATCAAAGGGTGGCAATCAGGGTGGTTCTACATCACCGAGCCGTGTGACCCTGAATGGGCAGCGGCCCCCGAATTCAGATCTGGCATCCCCACACGGCTCACCTCCTGGAAAGAGAAGGGCCAGACATGGGGTGATTTGGAAGAGCTGACCGGACTCCAAACCTGCGTCCAAAACCTTGTGAACAAGAAGATCAAGCTCGTCAACGCAGTCCAGGTCATGCTCATCCGTCGGATCCTCCCGTGCCAACAATGGGCTTTCAACTTGTGGGAGTTTGATCCGGCACAGCACCAGACCTTGAGCAGGCTCTTCGACACTACGTACGAAGACGCCTGGAAGGTGATGTTCAAGGGCGCCGAGGCTCCCACATCCGTTAGTGAAGATTGCGGATTCAGCTCGCAGCGTCAAGCCGGCGAGGTAAGCTATTTTACCCTTTACGGGATGCTTGTTGTTCATAGTTTGACTCTATGCGGGATCTAAACTCCCCTACCTTTGACAGGCCTAGCAAAAGAAGTCCGTGCAGGTTAACTGTCCGGCTCCCTTACCAGAAGACCCAGCGGACGCCCGATTGATGGGGCTGCTGGTTCTGGCGCCTTACGTGGTGCCGGAGAAGAAGGCCAAGAAGAAGGCCACGGGAACTCGAAGGAGTTCCCGGCGCCAGGTGTTGTCGGACTCACCGTCCGACGACTCCGAGGCAGACTCCTCCCGCGAAGACGGGGAGGACGAAAAAGAGGCTTCTCCCCCAGCGGGGGGAGAGAAGAAAAGGAAGGCCTCCCCAATTGGGGAGGCCAGAGGGTCCAAGAAGGGAAGGACCCTTCCTCCGGACTTTTCCACCAACGCCGACGACGGCGAAGAGGATTTGCCCTCGAGGGCCAAGCCCCTAGCGAGATCGTAAGTGTCCGAATTCCAGAATAACTCATGATTTTTCCTTTGTCGCGTAGTGTCTTCTAACGTCGAATACAACCATGTAGCCCGCCCAAGGACGAGCTCCCCGCTTCGTCGAGCGGCTCCCTGGATTCGTCGGATGTGGATAGCACTTCACTTCCGACCGCCTCCTCCCCCCGTGACGCAGACGATGCCGCGGTGGAGTCCCAAAAGGGGCCCAACCAGGAGGAGGTGGTCCTGGAGGCGTCGCAAGGCGACCTCCTGGACTCCGGGCGCAAAGAGGGTAAAACCCCAAAGGGTTGTAAGTCCGGCCCTGTGCCGGACTCCGTACCGGAACCTGCAGTGGTTCCGAAGTCCGGCGGGCAGGTCCTTCGTAAGAAGGGCAAGACTGCGACGCCGGTGGCCTCCGTCCAACCGGAGGCACTAGATAACTTGCTGGAGGCGCTTAACGGCGCCTCCATCGACGAGGAGCACCGCATTGTTATGAGTGCGGTGATCCAGAAAGTTCAGTCCGCCAAGAGCAGGCTGACTGAAGCCTGTACCAACCTTCTAACAGGCTTTGAGGTATGTAATTAAGATATGTAAAAATAGTACCGCATAGACAGTAGCCCCTGATTCTCAGTTTTGTGTTCGGAAAGAAAACCCGAACTGAGGATCTAAAAAGATATACACAGGAGTCTAACATAAGCATGTCAATATGGGAATGCAGGCTGCACTGCTGACCTCTGCCGCACTGACTGCGGAGGTCAATGTATTGAAGCATAGCCTCGAGCGGTCCGAGAACGAGCTCGGCCGCGCCAAGAAGCAGCTCGAGGACAAGGAAGGTAAGTAATACCTTATTAAAGTAATACCTTATAGAAAGGATTTGGTTGCAAAAAATGATAGGAATAACGTGAGTATTGCAGGGGCCACAAACGAGGTGGCTACCCTAAAAGAGGCGGTGTCCAAGGCCGAAAAAAGTGCGGCCGCGGAGCGCACCGAGCGAGAGAAGCAGGAGGCGCGGGTGGCAGAGGTGCGGCAAGAGCTCCAGGCTCTCGTGGAAAAACACGAGAGTTTGGAGCGTGACTCGAAGACTCGAGAGTCCGAGCTCTCCTCGGCTCTTCAGAGTGCCAAAGCCGCTAAGGCCGAAGCCCAAAAAGCCCTCCAGGAGATTGAGGCGATAAAAAAGATAGCGGCGGGTAAGGCATTCTTCATGCAAAGAAAGCATGTAAAAGTGAATTATCTGTTACTTAGCCGATTTCGGAGCTCTCCAGGAGCGTTCACAGATCTGCCCCGAAGTGTGTCCGATGCTGCCGCGTTCTACCGAGACGAGGAGGGGAGCTTGACGGAGAAGGTGTTCTGGTCTCAATATGCTGAGGCCGGACATCCGGTGCCCCTGAGCGACCAGCTGAAGCAGCTGGTCGAGCTCCACAAGGCGGCCGAACAGGCCATGAAGGGCCTCATAGTTCGGTTGTGGCCTAAAGAAGCCATGCCTAGGAGCTACTTCGGTCTGGTGCGGCGGTTGGTGGACGCCTGTCCATGGATTGAAGTCATCAAGCATTCCGTCTGCATTGAAGGTGCCCGTCAGGCCCTTGCCCGCGCTAAAGTGCACTGGGGCAAGATGGACGCCGAGAAGCTTGTGACAGACGCGCCACCGCCGGGCAAGGAGTATCGCACGCCCGATATGTACTATAAGGGTGTCCTGAAGGGTGCCCTCCTTATAGCGGGTGAGTGCTCCAAAGATGTAATTTTTGAGTAGACTCGCATTTGTTATCCTGTGCGCTGAAAACTTTGTTCATATGCGCTAAGCAATGCTTGTTAATTTAAAATATTACCTTCTGTGCGACCGTTTATCAAATTTGAGAGATGGCAAGTTGTTGGCTTCAGCCCCCATGCCACGAGTGCTGGGGTGTTCGGGATAAAGTTGAGCGCTCTTGTTCCCATTCTTGGGTCCTTCGAGGGAGGCGCTCAACACAACGAACAAGGCAATCGGACTATAATGCTTGAACACTCCCACTTAGCCATAGAATTCTATAATTTTAAATTTCGGTGAAGCCCCTAGTGTTCGGAAGAACGAATTCGGGGCGCTATCCACGCCTGGGCCGGACAAAGCCGGCTCCTCTCTCTAAGCGGCATAAGTCTTTAGGGACTCGAAAAAACCTCTCGAATAGTGACCGGCTCTCGCCCTATCATGACGGTCAGTTTTAGCTTTCTCCACTGAGGTGCTCAACCCAGCTCAACTGGGGCACAATCGCAGTGGTTCTCCCATCGCTACCTTAGCCGATAGAACGGAACGTAAGGTACCAAAACATGGGAGCCGGGCAAACACAACTATTGACCCAAGACATGATTCGGAGCCGATGCATATAATGCTATAAGTTCGGGGTGCCGCACTTGTGAAAGTGTTCGGACTTATCGCACCATATTTTGGGGAACTTAAGCCCCTGGTGTATTTGGCCGTACCAAAGCGTACGGATGCAACATGTCATAAGTGAACATATATAGATAGAAAAAGGAATGCAATAATAGGCAAAAATCGGTGCATTGTTGATTCAAAAAATACTGCAATGAAAGCAGAACGATGCAAATAGTGCGATAAGCAAGGGATGGGACTATTTAACATGTCCCCCTCCCGGGGTAGGCTGCAGGATGGTATGTAAAACAGGTATACTGCTCGTAATAGAGACCACCTGGACACTCGACGTAGCTTTTCTGCTTCCCTGGCTGTTGCATCGTGAGCTCGGCAATTCTACTACCGGATAGGGCTTCTGGAAAACAGAGTCCTGAGAATAAGAAAAAAAGAATGACACAATTGGGAGCCCCTGGTGCGGTTGAGCCGCTCTCCGGGCATGACGTGGTCGTGTCCCTACCCCTATGCCCATGGTATCTCCAGAGCGTAGTGATGTACGCGTGGTACTGGTCTCGTGATTTCGCGAGGGCTGGGGTTGGGGCCGCATTGCTACACGTGCTCGAAACATGCCAGGCGGTCTTTTTGTAGGTTACTCTAGGCGTGCTTGACGGTGTCCGGCCGCTTAACAGCCGGACTCGAGAATTGCCTTAAGAGGCTGCTTTGTACTTCCGCCGCGAGAGCCGCTGTATGCTCCTCCGTTCGGAGAGAGCGTTCGGTGTTTCCATTGACCGTAATGACTCCTCGAGGTCCTGGCATCTTGAGCTTGAGGTATGCGTAGTGCGGCACCGCATTGAACTTTGCAAATGCGGTTCGTCCGAGCAGTGCATGATAGCCGCTGCGGAACGGGACTATGTCGAAGATTAACTCCTCACTTCGGAAGTTATCCGGGGATCCGAAGACCACTTCAAGTGTAACTGAGCCTGTACAGTTGGCCTCTACACCTGGTATGCCGCCTTTGAAGGTCGTCTTTGTGGGTTTAATCCTTGAGGGGTCTATGCCCATCTTGCGCACTGTATCCTGATAAAGCAGGTTCAGGCTGCTGCCGCCGTCCATCAGGACTCTAGTGAGGTGAAATCCGTCGACGATTAGGTCTAGAACCAATGCGGCGAATCCACCATGGCGGATGCTAGTGGGGTGGTCCCTTCGATCAAAAGTGATCGGGCAGGAGGACCACGGGTTGAACTTTGGGGCGACTGGCTCCATCGCGTATACGTCCCTTAGTGCACGCTTCCGCTCCCTTTTGGGTATGTGGGTTGCGTATATCATGTTCACCGTCCGCACTTGTGGGGGGAAACCCTTCTGTCCTCTATTGTTCGGCGGCCGGGTCTCCTCCTCATCATCGCTATGCAGCCCCTTGTCATTGTTTTCGGCAGTTAACTTGCCTGCCTGCTTGAACACCCAACAATCCCTGTTGGTGTGATTGGATGGCTTTTCAGGGGTGCCTAGTATCTGGCATGAGCGATCGAGTATTCTGTCCAAATTGGACGGGCCCGGAGTAATTATTTTGAATGGCTTTTTCCGCTGACCGGGTTTAGAGCATCTGAATCCGGCATTGACTGTCGTATCCTTAGTATTGTCGCCATTAATGCGGCGCTTGTGCTTGTTGCAACGCGACCTGCCGTTGGTGTCCTTGGTATCTGAATTACCAGGGCTCTTGGTCATGTTGTTACTACAAGCTAGCCAGCTATCCTCTCCCGTGCAGAAGCGGGTCATGAGTGTTGTGAGGGCTACCATGAATTTTGGCTTTTCCTGTCCTAGGTGCCGGGCAAGCCACTCGTCGCGGATGTTGTGTTTGAAGGCTGCAAGGGCCTCTACATCCGGACAGTCGACGATTTGATTTTTCTTGGTTAGGAACCGTGTCCAGAATTGTCTGGCCGATTCTTCTGGCTGCTGAATTATGTGGCTTAGGTCATCGGCGTCTGGTGGTCGCACATAAGTGCCCTGGAAGTTGTCGAGGAATGCGGCTTCGAGGTCTTCCCAACAACTGATTGACTCTGCTGGCAAGCTATTAAGCCAATGCCGCGCTTGAGTGGGAGGTATTTGATGGCGTGTAGATCATCACCGCGGGCCATGTGGATATGGAGGAGATAGTCCTCAATCCAGACCGCCGGATCTGTTGTGCCATTGTATGATTCAATGTTTACGGGTTTGAAACCCTCAGGGATTTGATGATCCATCACTTCGTCTGTGAAGCATAGTGGGTGTGCGGCGGCTCTGCATTGGGCTATATCACGACGCAGCTCAAACGAGCTTTGTCTATTGTGTTCGGCCCGGCCGGAATTGCCATATCCGGCGTGACGGTTATCATCACGTATCGTGGGGCGCCCACGCGATCCGTAGATCGATCTTGTTTCCCTTGCCTTGTCCTCGAGTATATCCCGCAGGTCTGGCGCATTTTCCCGTGCCTTGGTATTTTTTGAGTGGTGCCGGGGTGCGGCTTGAGTGTAGGGCCTAGAGGCCTCTCTGTCGCGGCCACGAGGTGGCCGGTCGACCGTATTATGCGCTGGTGATGTAGGTTTAGGTGCTTCCTCCTCTAATCGGGGTAGCAGCCTGCGTTTTGGGTTGCTCTTGGAGGGGCATTCGAGTTCATACTCTTCGGCCGCAAGGACTTCAGTCCATCTGTCGGCTAGCAAGTCTTGGTCAGCTCTAAGCTGTTACTGCTTTTTCTTGAGGATGCTTGCCGTGGCCATAAGCCTGCGTTTGAAACGCTCTTGTTCGACGGGATCCTCAGGCACGACAAATTCCTCGTCGTCGAGGCCTCCCTCGTCTTCGGGGGGAGGCATATAATGATCGTCCTCTACCTCTCTGTCTGCCGCTCTCTCATGAGGGCTTGCTTCTCCATCCTCCTGCGCTGAATCCTGCTGGAGGGGGTTGTCTTCGGCACTGTCCGGGGTGTTATTGTCTCCGGTGCCGGAATCTCCATTTTTGCTGTGGCGGGATTTAGAACGGCGCCGCTGACGCCGGCGCTTAGGTTGTTTCTTGGAGGGGTTGTCCTCCGTTGTTCCATCACCATTCCCATCCTTTGGGATGTCCACCATGTAAATGTCGTATGACGAGGTGGCCTTCTAGTGCCCTGTAGGCGCTGGTTCTTGGTCGTCTCCTGCATCGTCGTCCATACCGTCGATGTCTTCGGAGTCAAAGTCTAGCATGTCGGTTAAGTCATCGACAGTGGCTACGAAGTGGGTGGTGGGTGGGTTTTGAATTTCTTCGTCGTCTGCATCCCAACCGTCCTGGCCATAATCCGGCCTGGGCTCTCCTGATAAAGAGAGACACTTTAGCGAATTCAGGATGTTGCCAAAGGGCGAGTGCTGAAAGATGTCCGCAGCGGTGAACTCCATGATCTTCGCCAAATCGGATTCGATTGGTAGGGGCTCGGAAGGTTCGGAGTCTGGAGAGGAGTCTGGCACCTTGGAGTCACGAGCTTCACAAAGGATAGGGTTGGTATTCGACTCAATCGCCGTGGAGGCAGCAGCCCCCGAGGCGGTGTCCAACCCCCCGTTCTCGATCGGCGCAGTCGGCTCCGAGCTAAGGGTCGGAGCGGACACTTGTGCAGCCTCTAGGGCACTGTCCGACAGCAGAGCTAGATCATGCCAATCGTGACAGTGTGGCGCGCTTGGCTGTGGCTCGAACCCGTCGAAGATCAAGTCTCCGCGGACGTCAGCCGTATAGTTCAAACTTCCAAATCTGACCTGATGGCCAGGGGCGTAGCTTTCAATCTGCTCCAGATGGCCAAACGAGTTGGCCCGCAGTGCAAAGCCGCCGAATACGAAGATCTGTCCGGGGAGAAAAGACTCACCCTAGACCGCGTCGTTGTTGATGATCGAAGGAGCCATCGGGCCTAAAGGTGACGACGCAGAGGAACTCTCAATGAAAGCACCAATGTCAGTGTCAAAACCGGCGGATCTCGGGTAGGGGGTCCTGAACTGTGCGTCTGGGCGGATGGTAAGAGGAGACGAGGGACACGATGTTTTTACCCAGGTTAGGGCCCTCTCGGTGGAGGTAAAACCCTACTCCTTCTTGATTAATATGGATGATATGGGTAGTACAAGAGTAGATCTATCACGAGATCAGAGAGGCTAAACCCTAGAAGCTAGCCTATGGTATGATTGTTGTTTGTCCTACGGACTAAAACCCTCCGGTTTATATAGACACCGAAGAGGGTTAGGGTTACACAGAGTCAGTTACAATGGTAGGAGATCTACATATCCGTATTGCCAAGCTTGCCTTCCATGCCAAGGAAAGTCCCATCCGGACACAGGACAGAGTCTTCAATCTTGTATCTTCATAGTCTTGGAGTCCGGCCAAAGATGATAGTTCGGCTATCCGGACACCCCCTAGTCCAGGAATCCCTCAATAAGCCTTGTAAGTAATGTAACTAATAAGTTAGTTGCGGGATGATGCATTACATAACGAGTAAAGAGACTTGCCGGTAACGAGATTGAACTAGATATTGGGATACCGATGATCGAATCTCGGGCAAGTAACATACCGATGACAAAGGGAACAACATATGTTGTTATGCGGTTTGACCGATACAGATCTTTGTAGAATATGTGGGAGCCAATATGAGCATCCAGGTTCCGCTATTGGTTATTGACCGGAAACGTGTTTCGGTCATGTACATAGTTCTCGAACCCGTAGGGTCCGCACGCTTAAGGTTTCAATGACAGTTTTATTATGAGTTTATGAGTTTTGATGTACCGAAGGAGTTCGGAGTCCCGGATGTGATCGGGGACATGACGAGGAGTCTCGAAATGGTCGAGGCATAAAGATTGATATATTGGACGACTACATTCGGACTTCGGAAAGGTTCAGACTGATTCGGGTATTTTCGGGGGTACCGGGGAGTTACGAGAATACGAGGAAGAAGGAATGGGCCTCATGGGCCAAGTGGTGGAAGAGAGGAGGCAGGGCGCGCGCCCCCCCTAGCCCAAACCGAATTGGACTAGGGGGCCGGCCCCCCTTTCCTCCTTTTCCTCCATCTCCTTCCTTCTCCTTCTCCTTCCCTTCCTTCCCCTCTCCTAGTTGGACTAGGAAAGGAGGGAGTCCTACTCCCGGTGGGAGTAGGACTCCTCGCTGGCGCGCCCTCCCTTGGCCGGCCGCCCCCTCCCCCTTGCTCCATTATATACGGGGGCAGGGTGGCACCCCATGACACACTAGTTGATCTTCGTGATCATTCCTTAGCCGTGTGCGGTGCCCCCCTCCACCATATTCCACCTCGGTCATATCGTTGCAGTGCTTAGGCGAAGCCCTGCGCCGATAGAACATCATCATCGTCACCACGCCGTCGTGCTGACGGAACTCATCCCCGACACCCTGCTGGATCGGAGTCCGGGGATCGTCATCGAGCTGAACGTGTGCTGAACTCGGAGGTGCCGTACGTTCGGTACTTGGATCGGTCGGATCGTGAAGACGTACGACTACATCAACCGCGTTGTCATAACGCTTCCGCTTACGGTCTACGAGGGTACGTGGACAACACTCTCCCCTCTCGTTGCTATGCATCACCATGATCTTGCGTGTGCGTAGGAAAATTTTGAAATTACTACGTTCCCCAACAGAAACATAACACACATAAATAGAAGCCGATCACCTCTACGATCCCTCTTTTGGACTAACTTCTTGTTGGAGAAGATTAGGCACGTAGTTGGATGAGGAGGATAGCAAAACCAATCTCCCTTTCCGCAGTCCCACAGAAATGTAAAAATGTTGCCCGTGTGATATTTTGGCGGAACTGCACAAAACACTCTTCAGAAAAGTGATTTGTGTAGTTCACCAAAAGGTCACAATAGCAACAAGGTGAAAATGGATAGCCCTGTTTGCAAAAGGAGGACGAAACGAAACAATTACTGCCCAATAACACGAGTTGAAGACACATACGCCGACAAAAAAGAAGCATGTTCCATGTAAAAAGGGAAAGATAGCACATGGTGGTTTATCAAAAATGGTTTGAGGACGAGATTGCAAATGGAAAGTATGCCGGCCGAGATACGATCTTATCAAACAACTAAAGAAGATCCACATGCAACAACGTGGGAAGATGGGTAGTGGAGCAAGGCCGGAGGAAGCTGTACCTGAGGGTCGTCGGGATGTTACTAGGAGGGCGCCGGCGGCCAGGATCTGCCCATACTGCGGCAGCGAGCAAGTGGCGAAGGCCCTACCGCACCGGAGCTTGGTCAGAGAGAACGGCGGGTACCGCAGATCAGGACAAGCTTCCTTAACGCCATCGAATGGAGAGACGATGCACATCCTCCCTTTCCGCCGGCGGACGGGATGCGACCGGATCACTGACCAACGCTGAGAGAGAGAGGCCACGACGGCCTTGTGTGAGATGGTGTGACGAGAGACAAACCCAGTTTTCCATTTTCCCCACGGCAATCGTTTTATATTCTAGGCCTGGTACCCGACCCGTCTCGAGTAGACAACTGCTACACGCGTCAAATTATCAAGTGGGCTGCCTTTTCATACAGAAACGAACTCCACCTTGTACCCGCGCGGGTGTGGCCGGGAACGAGACGTGAGTACGTGCGTCCTGCGTGCACTTCTTCTTTAGGTGCAGGTACGTACGTGGGTGGGTGTGAGAGAGATGGTCTGTGCGAAACAGAGGCAATGTGTTGATGATATCTCAATCAGAAAAACGTAACATATGCAATGTGTGTGAAACGGAGTCATGGACGTGAGATATCGATGGAATTGAAAACAGGGATGAAATGTGTGGCTACGCGATCGATAAAGAGTGCCATCGAATTTGTGTTTGCCCATGTCAAAGATACAGGGCGGCTGGCCTACTGGAATTTGAGAGGGCAGAGGTGCAG
>NC_041381.1:325351613-325360411 GCF_002162155.2 Triticum dicoccoides
ATGTGTGGGGAAGGAGAGAGACCTAGATATGTATTGAGGGACATAGATCGACATCCATGGATATGTGTAGCAGAGGAATAAGGTTGGGAAAAAGACAAAGGTAGAGTGTCATAGGGTTGGTGGTGGAGTGGCGTCTCACAAATGGTGGGAGAGGCCTGCTAGACAAACGGAGGGTATGAGTGCAATATCAATAAGAGAGGGCGGGGGATGTCTGTCTGTCTATGCACGTGCGTGTGAGAGACGGGTCGGGAGGTATTCAAGGATGATGAGGGGAGAAGATATGGTTGTGGTAAGCATACGTAACTACATAGGAAGATCAACTGTCATGTGTCTGACAAAAGGAGAGACATAACTAGCGAGGTAATTGTATCGGTGCTTGGTGAAAACGAATTATAGTCGACCTGGCTATATGTAGGGAGAGCAGTTCATATACACACCTGCATGTGTTAGAAGCAAATAAGGTCTGGAGAGGCATACATGGGGAGAGGGTGTGGCTAGGAGGTGGTGCGAGAAGCCTACCATGTCAAGGGGGCAGGAGTGTGCGAGCATGTTATAAATGAAAAGAGGGGCGGGAGTGTGCACCTGCGTGGAATCGTATTGGAGATATGGGGGCATGGACGGTGAGAAGAGAAGAGGGGAAGTATAATGTATTTGTTGTAGGCACACTTGGCTAGAGAGGTATATCGACTAGTGTGTGCCAGAAAGAAGGAGCCGGGGGCCTACACACACCGCTGGTGGATGACCTAAAGAGAAATAATGAACGTGCGCGATGGAGGGGACGCTAAGAGTGTGTGAGGGGGGCGGGCGTGTGCATGCACGATAGAAAGTTAGCACTAGCTAGCTACAAATTGAAGAGGATCGTGAAGGTGTAAAAGACGAACAAAGATCATAATTCATTATAAAAAAGTGGATACGGATACTTGAAGAAGATATCATAATGTAGAACATTGATTATAATTTGGGCTAATGTGTGGCTTTTGCAACTCAGGTCTAAATACTTGTCATAATGTAGGGTGCGGGGCACCATACTTTGTGTGATAAATACGGTGTACGTATGGAACATGGTTTAGATTATGAACATATAGTTAGTACACCAAATGTACTATTATTTGGAATCAACATCAAGTGTATTCAAAAAATAGAATTCGAGTTCATGTAGTACACATAGTTCATATCTATCTCTATAGTAATCATGTGGTGTGTTATTAAGGTAATACACGAAGGATGGTTGAAGTTGGCAACAATCATGATTGTAGATTCTTATTGAAATAGAGAAACGAATTCAAATTTAGTTCGAATTGCAGCGGTAGTATAGACATTTGGAATGCACTAAAATGTTGGTATCAGTAGGTTACATGCATTATACAGCAAGCAAAAAAATTTAATCGTACATAACATGGATTCATACTCCCTCCTTCCCTCTATATAGGGCGTAATGAGATTTTTAAGACCGCCTTTGACTATTGACAAGATTAATAGTACATGACATGCACAATGTGAAAATTATATCATTGAAAGAACCTTTCACAGACGAATTTAACGGTGTGCTTTGTGTAAGTTGCATGTCATATATCATTGCTCTAATATTTGGTCAAAGTTAGCATCGAAAAACGCATTAGGCCCTATATAGATGGAAGGAGGGAGTAGCTTTGAATAGCTTTTGTATAGTAAAACGGGGCAAGACTCTCTCTTTGTGTGGTGTGAATAGTTTTATTTTTTTTCATTTTTTTTGGTTGAGGGAAGTGCGAATTGATTTGGTACGTACAAGTACAATATTACTACACGTTAGGCTTGTCCCTAATATTCAACCTGCATCTTGTTATATCCCAAAAATTCAGATATTGTGCTCCTAAAACTGGCGCCTTCACAACCCGTGCCTTGCTATCCCGAAATTACAACGCGCGCGAAAACTCCCTCCAGCTGCCAAATCCCGACACGAGAAATCCCCCTTCTAACCCTGAGCCGAAAGGGCTGCTAGTTCAAATCGGTGGGGGGTACTTTTGTAACACACCCTACATTTCGGACAAGCGCATCCCTAAGTCATGCTTCACCCCCTCCCATCGCCCCATTTTCGCCATTCGAAATCCCACGCCGCCATAACCTCTCCGCTCCAGCCGCGAAACCCCACACTCCTGCATCCGCCACGTCACCGCTGTGCAGCCGGAGCCTCTTCCCTGATGACGTCGTCCACCACAACAGCTCGACGTCCCTCGTCCATCTCCCCGGATGAGGATTCATCGTCCATCTCGCCGTCCCGCCGGTTCAGCCGCCCCGTCCTCCACTTCCAAGGAGCTGCTCTGACGATCGCCTCGTCTATTGCGGCTGCTCCATCCCCACAGCGCCGCCTTAACCTGCTCCACCGGAATCGCAACATCCTCACCGACTCCTCGGACAAAGCCGAGGCCTACTCGGCGCCACCAAAGAGGTTGTACACTCATCGCGTTGCACCTTCTACTTAACTCGACCTCCCCGCGCCGACGGTGTTCCATCCTGCACCCCCATGGAGCGGCTACCTTGAAGACGGGCACTGCGGGCAACATCTCCACGGCGGCTCTCCCCCAGTGCGAGGCCCCTTTGGCGGGGGCGTCCATACCAGCCGGATCTGCTGCTGCTGCTCTCGCTCTCGCTCGCTCGCTCGCGCCGCTGCTCCTCCATCTCTCGCTTGATCGCTCGCTCGCCCAGATGATGTTGCTGCTCTCCCCCTCGCTCGTGCTGCTGCTCTGCTCCGATTCAGCAACACTTCAGTCGACTGAATCGACTTTTGGGTCAGTCGATTTTCAGGGGTTGGGGGGGCTCGCCGGAGTTAAGGAAGAACCACCCACAACAAGGACGGGGGCTCGCCGGAGAGGTACCCCACTATCTATCTTAGGGTTCAGGGTGGGGGCGGGGGGCTAGAGGGCTGGCCGGGGCGGCGGTCGCGAGTTGTTTCGGGGCAGTGAGGCGGTGCTGGGGCCGGCGGTTCAGCCGGTGGTGGCTGGCGGCTCAGGGGGGTGCAGGTTGAAGATGAACTGCAGGCCCTCCCTAAACTACATGTCAAGTGCCTCTCTGCTACCATTGCGTTTAGTTTCGACATTAGCATTCAGATTCCACAGTAAATTTCAGTTTCGACCGTTAAGTTCAGAGTTAACAGATTTTACCTTATCTGTTGTAGTCAGGTGGTTTTTGGTGATGTTAATTTTACATCCATTTTACATCATCTATTGGAGATGCTATTAGAATCCCACTTGAGATTGACGATGTCTGTCTTGTGCTGCTTCAGCCTTGACGTCTTACGGCTCACCGGAGCTGCTCCAACGACAGAATGATCCATCACAACAGAGCAATGCCCTAGACGCCGTCTACAGATTCCTCAGATCTTCCTCCACACCTCCGACATCCACCTCTGCCTCAACTGCTTCAGCGACCAATCCAATGATGCTGAGGTCGACACGGCTACGGCAAAGAGGTTGTACAGTTGTTGCATCACTTATTACTATACATTCACGTCGATCCATTAGGGCTATTTTGGTTCAACGGAAAAACATAGCAAAAGGGAATTTTCCAATGGCACTCTACTATTCAATTATTCATGCATTTTGTTGAAAGGAATGAAGCAAAACATCCACCTGGACCTACTTTTAAAAATCCTATGCATGAAAATGAGACCAAGTGTATTAGTGCCAGAATAACATTCTAACTGTACACGCTTTCATATGGTTTCACTTTATTTGGGCCAAGTTTCTTTGCATTCCTCTGCTCTTCCAATTCCTGTTAACCAAACACCCAAGTTGACAGAAATCCTGTGTTTACAAATGCTCTGTTTACCATGTGCATTTTCCTATCCTATTCCGGTGTTTTTCCTATCCCTGCATTTTAAGAATCATTCAAGCCAAATGAGCCCTTACAGAATTACTTCAGTTACAGGTACGTGTCGAAGGGAACTTTGTGTGGTTTGTCCTGCTCCTGCCGCGACGTCGTCCACCTCACCCGAGCTGCTCCATCAACAGAAGCATCCACCAAACCAAACATCACGACTCCTGACCGTCTTTTGCTGCCTCAGATCTCCTTCCCTGCCGCCGGCACCCACCACAACGACATCACCATCATCGACTCAGCAGATGAACCTGAGGAGTACACGGGTCCATAAGAGAGGTCGCACTCTTTTGTTTCTGCTTATGTTATGCATTAGTTAAACTTACCTGCTACTTTATCGTCATGTTCAGCTCTTGGACTCCCAAGTCAGGTCCAAATTAATATTCAAACTTGAGTTCTAAATTAGTTGTGGGGCACATATTGAGGCAGCAATGAGTAGTATGTCTGTCTAATATCTGGTTCACCTAGGGTATGCCTATGTTGTTCATCTTGGGTGGGAAACAAATAGTAAAGCAATCATCATCTGTCTTTTTATTAATTTAAAGCAATCATCAGCCTGCTATCATTATTTTTGGATCCATCCACTGGTTGTTACCATCACTCTAAATTTCTGCATGCCCTCCTTACATAATCTCACCATATTTTTTCGTATGCATGTTAGGTATTGTACACAGTCATGCTGAACATGTAGAGAAAAAGAGAAGAGTTTTGCGCGGCAATACAATGTCATGCAGACATCGCTCCATGGTGGGCTCAATGGCAAAACCTCCCCACCCCTCTCCAGATTGTAATCGAGAGGAAGATATCTGTTCTGAGGTGGATTCAGATGCCGCTGACCACTCCTATTTACCCCCCAAGGTGTTTGCTCTACCTTGGCATGATGATGTTAGTCATATCATGCATATGTTGCCTTGCAGTGCCTACTTTTGACATCATATATGTCATCTGCTTAGTTTAGACATGTTCTGTAATGCCACTTGTTTAGTTTCTATATCATATATGGGAATTATGCAGTCTCATGTCTTTTAGCCAGCCATAATATATGTGAAATGTGCAATGCCATCCTGTTTAACCAGTCATCATATATTTGAATGATATCTTGCCCATCCTTTTCTTCATTACATTTCCATTTGTCGATAATGTTTGTACATTAAGCTACTCTTCCTGTGAATCAGCCATTTGGGTGGGAGATGGAAAAATCTGGAGTGAAAACAAGGCCTTCAGAGCAGACAGTGCTACCTGTCGAAGCAGATCTCTTGTTGGGTCCCGATAGCTCCTCAAAGATGGATTCCGAGACAGATGACCAGTCCTATTCCCCCACTGAGGTGTATGTTCTAACTTGGCATGGTTATACTTCTCATATCATGCATACGGTGTCTTGTATTGCATAGTTTAGACATCATATACACAATATTCAACACCATGTTCTTAGTTCAGACATCATATCGAATGCCCTCTGTTTAGCATATAAATCACATATGTGAATTAAATGATGCGATCCTGATTACTTAGATAACATGCAGGTGAATTATGTCATGCAATCCTGTTTAGTTATTCATCATATCTTTGAATTATGTTATGCTATGCTATCCAGTTTAGATAGACATCATATATGTGAAATTGTGTCATGCTATCCGTTTTAGTTAAACAATATACATGTCAACTATTTCATGTCCTCTTTTTTCCACACTATCTATTGCATTTGTCTCTCATACAATGTTTGTACATTCAACTATGTTTCCTGTTTATCAACCATTTGAATTGGAGCGGGTGATGCCAGTATCTAGCGGACTAAAAACACGATCTTCAAATAAAACAGTGCTACCTCTTGGTGGAGATAGCACCCCGTTTGTACATGCACAAGAACCAGCCCTACCACACATAACCCAAACTCTCGCAGATTGTACCCCTACTGCGATGGGCAGAGAACCAACTTCACCCAATCTAACCCCAACCCCAGCCGATAGTAACCCAGTTCCTATTGACACAACACCATCTCCACCACAGAGCTCCCAAACAAGAGCAGTTAGTAAGGTAGCTCCAGTGCCCAAAGGGCCAGTACTATCACGGCGAACCCCAACTCCACTAGTTAGTACGCCTATTCCTGTGGAGGAAGCACAACCAGCTACTCGTAGTTTAGCATCTATCGCATTTGATGTTGTTAAATCGTATGTGTGTATCTACCCATCTTGGAAATATTATACTAAAGATGAAGGAAAATGCCAGTTGCAGGTGTTTGTCCAGGAGTAATGTGTAAGTAATGTTATTCATGGCAATTACTTTGCTTCGTCCCATACATCCTACCTCCATGATGGTCATAATACAGCAAATTTTCCCATTTTTCTCTATAGAGAAGGACCGATTTGGAAACTCAGGATGAGGTAACCTGTGCTAATACCTCTGCTATCTTCAAGAATGCTTGGTGGTAGTATCGAAATTACCTGAAGAAAACGTACTTCACCGGCAAAGAAACTCGTCAAATTCCCTTACGTTCTCCTGAGACACGTTTACTGGACGATGACTGGGAACGCCTTGTTCTGTACTGGTCCCGAACCAAGAATGTGGTAAGGTCTATGAGCTCATTTTCTATTTTTAAGTATTATATTCTTGCATCTTACCGTACTCTATTCATGTAGAACAAGTGCCTAAACCTAAAGAACAACTGTTCTAATTTAAGATTCCATTGCTATCGTAGTTCAAAAAAGCGCTAGGCGTTAATTGTGCATTTTGCCACCGCCTTGCGCTTTACTAACCAAAGCACATGCTTATGCGCAGTTATGCATAGATTAAGTGTACTTATGCGCAATGCTTTTTGCCAACGCCTAGAGCCTAGGCGCGCTTAAGCGCGCCTTTTTTAACTATGATTGCTTTGCTCTTGTATCACTGTATTTACTCATACAAACTTATTTTTAAATTGAAGGATCCAATCAAAACTCCAATGGCACAGCAGGTATGTTCACGCATGTTTCTTTAACAGGTTTGCTCTTATCAATAGCTCTTTTGATTTCAATTTCAATTGTGTATACAGTTGACTTTCATATCATGCACATTACTAGCATCACAACAGAGCCAATAGTATTTTTGTACATGTAGACCCGTGGTACCCATCTGAAATCTTGTTGTGCCGTATAGTTTCCCACGCTTTTATTCTTTCACTGCTGCTTTGTCTTGAACTGATATGATTTGAACCGTGTCTCTATTTTGATTTGGCAAGACAATGCAGTGACCATAGGACATAGATATATGTTTGTTTGATGCTTTTATTATGTACTAGTACTTGGCAATAGAAGACTTGGTAGTTTAGTCCTGTCCACCTTACTAATGAACTGGTTCACCGAAATGAGTTTTATATACTAGTACATGCTAAACTTGTTATGTGTCTGCTTGTTTCTTCTTTTAGAATGCTGACAAAATATTAGGGAAGAGTGCCTTATTAAGCAATGGTAAAGGAAGTAATGCAGATAAGGTTCAGGATAGTGACACATCCTTGTTGGTCTCCAACAAAGCTGATAAAACAGCTAAGGAAGACTATCTTGAAGACAGCGAGACAACCCCAAAGTCCTGTCTTGGTTTAGTGTTCGAGCTACTGGCCACTACCGCTTGCACAAGCTATTCAAACTCACTGTCTGAATCAGTTCGGTTTCTTGAGTCTCAACTACAAGCTGAAAGACATCGATCAGCTATGCTGCGACAAGAAGCGGAAGGACTGCGGAAGTCCCTAGAGCATTCAGATGGATACTTTCTGGTGCAACAGCAAGCGTTGGAGGATTTTAGCGCCAAACAGGACAAAGCTAATCAACTTGCTAAGCTTATTGCCAGCATGGTGGATACCCAGGATAACGTTTCTTGAGCTCTTCTGAAGTTGTTTCAGTTATGCTCTTGTTTTGCTGCCGCGTTTATTAGCAATGGTGGCCAATTTTTTCAGCCAGTGTATGTAATATGCTGCTTTGTTCCCTATATTTGCACTGGTGGCGAACTTTGATGCCCAGTGGATGTAATATGTGTAATAGCGGTAATAGGCTAGCGTTAATTGCTTGCTTAGTTATTTCCTTATTGTCTTGTTTAGTTGTTTGCTTGTAGTCACTGTAGTTCTTTTTCTGTGTTTTTCTAGTGGCCACAATAGCCTATTTTTGGTAACTAGGCCAAAATAATCATGGCAACACACGGACTATTGTAACCATGGGACTCCTCACTAGTAGAAAACTGGCCAATGGTCCAGGCCGGCCCAGCCCATTAGTCCCGGTTCAATCCAGAACCGGGACCAATGGGGGCATCGGACCCGGTTCGTGAGCCCCGGGGGCCGGCCGGGCCACGTGGGCCATTGGTCCCGGTTCGTCTGGACCTATTGGTCCCGGTTGGTGGGACGAACCGGGACCAATGGGCCTCGCTCCTGGCCCAAAACCATTGGTCCCGGTTGGTGGCTTGAACCGGGACCAATGGGCTTCCATTAGTCCCGGTTCGAGCCATCAACCGGGACTAAATGGTTGGTACCTGTTGCGACTAGAGTTTAGTCCCACCTCGCCAACCGAAGGGGAACGGGACCGGTTTATAAGCCCCTCCCTCTCTACCTTATTGAGCTCCTCCGAAAAGGAAAATAGATGCGCTTATATAGGTAATTTAGCATAAATTCATACGGATTTCTCTTGAAATTCGTTATGAATTTAAGTTGAATTTCCTCTATAAGCGCATGTGTACTCATTTCTGAGTAGTTTTTTTCTTTTTCTGCTATATTTATTTTTTTCTTTTTATTTCTGAGTTGTAATAAGCCATTAAAAATAAGCATATATGCTCCTTTTTTAGTATAGTTAATCACAACTATTTTTTGCTTCTATTCATTTCTGAGTAGTTTTTTATATAGTTTTTTTTCTTTTTCTGCTATATTATTTTTTCTTTTTATTTCTGAGTTGTAATAAGCCATTAAAAATAAGCATATATGCTCCTTTTTT
>NC_041381.1:325360815-325361772 GCF_002162155.2 Triticum dicoccoides
TTGAGTAGTTTTTTATATTTTTTTTCTTTTTCTGCTATATTATTTTTTCTTTTTATTTCTGTGTTGTAATAAGCCATTAAAAATAAGCATATATGCTCCTTTTTTAGTACAGTTAATCACAACTATTTTTTGCTTCTATTCATTTCTGAGTAGTTTTCTATATATTTTTTCTTTTCTGTTATATTTTTTCTTCTATTTATTTCTAAGTGGTTTTTATATGTTTTTTTCTTTTCTGCTACATTTATTTTTTCTTCTTCTTTTTTTTTGAGTTGTAATAAGTCATTAAAAATAAAAAAGAGGCGCAATGCTCGTTAATTTGCTTCAAGCCTTTTGGAATAGTGTCAACTGCACTGCACATAGCTCTGTGCAGTCTACCGTATTCCGCAAGGCTTGAAGCTAACCAACGTGCAAGAGCATTGAGCCTCTTCGTCATTGTATCTGCACTCAGGGCTTATAAACAGCTGCGAGTGCCTCTCGCTTGGCGAGGTGGGACTAAAACAACAGCTGCAGGAAGAATCAACAAAAAAACAGCTGCAGAAGATAAAAAAGTAGTTAGACGGGTCCATTGGTACCGGTTGGTGGCACCAACCGGTACCAATGCCCCTCTTTGGTCCCGGTTGGTGGCACCAACCAGGACCAATGCCCTTCTTTTGTCCCGGTTGGAGCCACCAACCGGGACCAAAGGTCTTCATTTCCCGCCCTTTGGGCTGCTGAAAAGAGGCCTTTGGTCCCGGTTAGAGGCACCAACCGGGACTAAAGGAGGCATTGGTCCCGGTTTGTGCCACGAACCGGGACCAATGCCGTTGCTATATATACAACACTTAGCGTGCTCCTCTCCCGACTTCGATCTCTCCGGCCTCTCCTCCTCCGCCGTCGCCGCGTCCCCTGCCGCTACCTCGCCGTCGCCACCCCGCCCCGACGCCGTCGCCGCCCCGCCCCGGCACCGTCGCCGCCCCG
>NC_041381.1:325362927-325397112 GCF_002162155.2 Triticum dicoccoides
TTTTTTTCTGTAAATAGATTTTTTATGTTAGTTTTTTTATGTTAGATTTTTTTTCTGTTAGATTTGTTCATATTGTGTAATTTAGATCTTTTTTTTAGATTAGATGTGTAGTAATTTAGATATGTATTATATTATGTGTAGTAATTTTAATGATTTTTTTGTTCATAGTATTTACAAAAGGAAAAAAAGAAGAAGTAGTTTATATATAGTTGAACTAGCTAGCTGATTTAATAAACTAATTTATTTTACTATATAATGAAGTAGTTTGTTTTTAGTAAGTACTACTTATTTATTTATAGTAAGTGTTTAGTAGTTGAACTAGATAGTTGATTTAATTAATAAGACTACTTTTATTTAACTATATATAGAAGTAGTTCCCGCGTCGACGTCGGCGATGCCTATCGCGCATCCTCGTCGTCGTCGACTTGGCGGTGGAGGGCTGCTTGATCAGGGTCATGTTCGGGACTGGGCTCCGCCGGGTTGGTATTGGGAGGTGCTACCTTCCGGGGGACGTAGGTTGGTGAGGAGGTAGCCCGTTGTTGACCCGATCCTTGTTTGGTGACGGTCGCGTGGGCCAGTGACGGTGGTGAGGCATCCGGACACCGCGGAGGTGGTATGTCACCGTGTCAGCGAGGAGGACGAGCACGTCCGTCGCCACATGGTTGCATTGGAGGGGAGGTTCGACAATACCTGGCAGGTTCTTCAGGGATCTCACTGGAGCTATGATCCTGTGATGGTTCCTTATCTTTGGGTGTCCACCGCCCGCGTCGATACCCGTCGGGCGCTACGGTTCTAGTTGTATTAGTGATAATATTCGATGATGTGCTTTTGCTTATAATTATTGAATGCATGCTAATTTGAATACTATACTTTATTTTGTGATTTGGTTTTGCTTATTGAATGCTCATATTGGATAAGTTCTCCTTCATTCCCGTGTGCTAGACAATTTGGTATAATAATGCATTCGGGAATGAAAGAGGAGCTACGTACGTACATCGATCATCGATAGTCAACTTGTGATTAATAATAATGATCTAGTTTAATATTTGAATTATGAACGTAGGCCGGAAATGTCGTACTCATCGAACAACGAAAATCGCCCGGGGGAGTGCGACTGGTGCCACGACGACTGAGGTATGTGCGACAGATTCATTGAGCTGGACGAAGATCGACGCTTCAGCATTAAGCTCGAGGAGACTTGCGATGTTCATACGGTACGCAACGACGATAATAGTTTTTTTTGTAATTAAGCACGACTTCAACTATTTTAACGTGTATTTTTCATCTTTTCCAATTCGACTAGCTTATCCCATGCTTTGCAAGACGCTATGTCTTGGAGAGGATGGATTTTGAAGACCATGAAAATTTCGAAACCAAAAAAATTATCCTAAGTACCGAACATGGTGTGGATTTTCAAGTAAAGCTGTACAATGCTCAGAGTGTAACCCATTTTGGTTGCAAAAATTGGGATGCATTTTGCAAGATGTATGGTCTTGATGACGGTATGATTGTCACCATGCATCTTGGTGATCCTACAATCGAGCAAGAGACACCTTCGATTTGGGTCTTTGTGGATACACCTCCAGTTCTTCCCTCATGTGAGCTAAACAAAGTTATTAAGTAATTTATATTGTTTATTTCAAAATATATAGTTGACAACTTATCTCCATTGACAGCTTATTTTCATTCTTCAAAGAATGTGCGGAAGATGGTAGACAGAACGTACTACACCGAAGGCTCCGAATTAACTTATCAGGAGAAAAAACATCTGGTCGGATTTTGTACTGATCTTGAGAATTACAATATCTACAATCAAACTCCTCAACATTATGGTCAATACGTGCCACTAGTGCACGTGTTGAACTACGGTAACTACCATGGAGATACCTTGGTAAGATTATTTTTTACTATTACAACATCCGTGCATCTTTTTGCACACTTCTAAAACTAGTACATCATTGCTAACTACGAAGTTATTACTATGTTTTTCAACAGATAATCCCAAATGATTGTGTGCCTCATCTGATGTATACGCGTGGTAGCCTTCATGTTTTGAACATACGACCAGGTCGTCCTACGAATCTCAACTGTCCATACCGGGTTTCTAAAAGAAGTGGAGACATAACAATCAAAGAATGGAAAAAATGTATGGACAGTCGTAAGGAGCTTCTTGGAAGCAATAAGAAGCGAAAGGCAAGAATTGGAGACAGGATGATCGCCATTCTTCATAATGGAGAGTCAGGGTCTATATTTTTTTATGCTATTTTACCTTAAGGGTGTTTAGGTCCTATACCTGGTACTGATGATCATGTGCTAAGAACAATTATGTAGGGTTGGGTTCGATGACTATATATGAGGATGATGATCGTATGACTTATTATTAATAACAAGTAGAAGTTGTATGATGATGCATGATTAGTAGGACTTTATTATATACATATATATGATGATGTATGATGCAAAGCATGCATGAGCATGTCATATCTGCGGGTGCAATGAACATAGCAGCAGCGTTGATAAACCAAGGACGAAGATAAGAGAGGACACTTCTCTCTATTAGCTAGCTATAATAAAAACCTAAAAATAACCCCCAAACCCCCTAAAGCAGCCACTTTTGTAAAAAAAATGACTTTTGGTCCCGGTTGGAGCCACCAACCGGGACCAAAGGCCCTCTGACTGGGCTCGGTGCACAGGGCCACGTGGAGCCACATTGGTCCCGGTTCGTGTTTGAACCGGGAGTAATGGGTGGTGGCATTAGTAACGACCCATTAGTCCCGGTTCATGAACCGGGACTAAAGGCCCTTACGAACCGGGACTAATGGGTGGTTTTCTACTAGTGCCTGCAGGCCGTATGATCCATGGGCCTTCTTCCGACCATAGGATCCATTGGCCTTCTATATGGGTCGTAGGATCCATTGGACTTCTATACGGGCCTTAGGGTCCATGGGCCTTCTACGGGTCGTAGGGTCCATGGGCCTTCCGGGCCGTATGATCCATGGGCCTTCTACGGGCCGTAGATCCATGGGCCTTCTATGGGTCGCATCATCATTTCGCCAATCATGGGTCATACTATTCGTGGACCATAACGGGCTGTTAATAGACCGTATTTGATAACTCTATGAAAACAGCCCAATGGGTTTTTTGACATGAAAACGGCCCAATGTATTAATGGTCCGCAAACGGGCCGACTGTAACGACGGGCTGAATTTGGCCCACAAGCAGAAAATGACAGTAACTGGCCGTATGTAACCGAATGCTGCAAATGAGCCCAAGAATCAATGGGCCCTGAGCAGGCCGAAAGATAACTTGGGCTAGAAACGGCCCAATAGAATAACAGGCCGTGAATGGGTATAAAGTGATACACTGTTCATTACAGGCCAGTTTCACCACGAGCCGTTAATGGGCCAAGAGTTACAAAGGGCCTCATATGGGCCGAAAGAAGTCATGGGCCACACATGGGCCGAAAGTGAAAACGGGCTGGAATCATATTGGACGGCCCAAATGACGCTACCGGGCCTAATTCACATAGGGTGTAACGGGCCCTGGGTTAGCGGGCTGTAAATGGGCTACATGCGAACAGGCCGTTAACAGGCTTTCCGTGGGCCGGCCCGCCACCTTTTGACCAAGTCAAACGGGCCGGCCTTTTCACAGGAATGGGCCTCTGTTGGGCCATGTCGCGTGTCGCCGTATCATAGGCGCCTTCGGTCCAATGCGTGGATGACATCTGTCCCAACAGTGAGCCGACATGTGTTTCCTCCAGCCAATGATGATTTTACACGTGGAAAATCCCCATTGGTCGAGGCTGTTAACGGGTTATCGGATCCAAAACCCGACCCGATAGCTTAACGGTGTTCCGTTACGGTGGATGCCACATGTCAATCACCCTTGATGAAAGCACTTCTGTGCGTGCAATTTATTGTCATGGAAGTGGACACTTCCGTGATGATAATTTTGGTAATGTCATGGAACACTTCTACGACAGCACAGGTATGACTATCTTGATTCTGTCAAAAAATCGTCATGGGTGTACATGCATGACAAAAAACGCGACCTACTGTGACAAACATGTATCATCACGGAAGTGTATTTTTTTGTAATGATGTTGCATATGGTGTCTACCTTGTAATGCTTCTAATTAGGGTAAATTGCATCTGCTTAGTTAACACATAATACCTGTGAATATGACATGCCTTCCTGTTTTTGGTACATACTATGTCTTTCTATTGACCATGTTCTTACATGAAACTACTTTTCTTGTGTATCCCTCATCAATCACTTCTGACGAGACACCTTCAAGTTGCAGTGTAATATTGGTTGCATCTTGCATATCATTTCAAACTTGTATTGCCTCTAATTTGATGAAGTGTCGCTTATAATGAGACACATCTAACTTGGCAGAGTGATTTTTATCGGATCTTTCATATGGTGTCTACATTTCATTGCTTCCAATTTGTTGAAATGCCTTTTTCTTAGAGTCTTTCATACATACTCCATCCTCCTACAATGTGGTTGCCATACATAAAAGTTGTGTTCGTCAGTATCATGCATCAACGAATTCGGAAGTGTGAATTTCATTCCTCTTTCTTGTGTGTTTACTTGACAAGGCAAAATCTAAATGGACGAAGGCACGGAGTGATGGTGGTCCTCTGGAGTAACTAAAATAGATGATCTCTGCAGATTCTCCTGCTACTCCTACTACAGTGCAAGTTCCAAATCTCATCTCCCCTACTCCACAACCCCAGGTGCTTGCTCTAACATGGCAGTATGATATCTGGTTGCATGTTGCATATGGTGCCTAGCTTGTATTGCTCCTAATTTGTTAAATTGCATCTCCTTAGCTTACACATTATACATGTGAATATGACACGCCTTCCTTTTTTGGTACATACTACATCTGCCTATCACACCATGTTCTTACATCAAACTACTGTTCTTGTGTGTCCTGCATCTATTGCTTATGATGAGGGAGTCCCGCTCGTGGGTTAGTATGAGACACGCTACTCTTATAAAGAGTGCAGTTTCATCCTCTCCAAATGATTCTCAAGAAATAGCAAGCCTAAATGAAGATACTGAACATAGCTCTATACTTGAAGACCGCACTTCCCCTACACCACCATCGCAGGTGCTATCTCTAACTTTGTAGTGTGATATGTGGTTGCATGTTGCATATAGTGTCTAGCTTGTAATGCTTCGAATTAGGGTAAATTGCATCTGCTTAGTTTACATATTATACCTGTGAATATGACATGCCTTCCTATTTTTGGTACACACTACATGATGTAGGGAAGAACCCTAGATGCCCGACCTTTCACGATTGGAGGGGATCCTACGAAGAACACGAAGAACACGAGGAGAAATCACGAGAGGAAACATGAGAGAATCACTCAAACCAACAAGATTCGGTCACACGTATGCTAGATCATCGAAACACAAAGAGATACACGATCTGAATCCAACAAGGGACGATACATAGGGTAAACGGTTCTTCTCCGTGAGGAGGTCTTGAGTTCTTCCCATTAGGGGTCTTGAATCCAAGTGGATCTTCTCCGTAGAGGCACGGTCTCTCTTGGAGGAGCAGATCCGGATGGATGAGCGAGGCTCTATCTCACAAATGAGCTATCACAACTCTAACCCTAAAACATAGGTGGAGGGGGAGTATATATAGTCTAAGGGGTGAAGGGGTACATGGGCCTCGACCTAGATGCTCTGCACACAGGCAGGGGGGCGGATGTCTGGGTGTCAGGCCGGATGTCCGGGCCTTCCCGAGACGCCGGATGTCCGGGCTCTTGGGCCGGATGTACGGGCTGGCAGGGTCCAGCTTCTGTGATGGGGCGCCGGATTTCCGGGGGTCGAGCCGGATGTCCGGCTGTTCGCCGAGCGCTGGATGTCCGGGCCTTTGGCCGGTTGTCCGGTGCCTGTAGGTGCTCTTCGGCTGGGCTTTTTCTTTAGTTGGAATCTCTAGGGGCCGGATGTCCGGGTCCTGTAGCACCTTGCCATCCTTCTTTGTTGAGCCTCTTCATCCATGTACTTGGAGACTTGTCCAATGTTCCGAGCGTCTCTATGGTCATCTCCTCGGTTCTCGAGCATGTGCAGTGTCTTTGCATAAGGTAGCAACCATGTCTCACATGAATGGAAAAGGGAAGCATTTAGGGGAGGGTTTACCTTGTGTCCAATGGCGTATGTTTAAGGTCTCATCGTATGTCCACTTGGGGCTTGGGGAGTAGTCATAGTGTACATGGGGATGGCCGTCGGATGCTCCGCATCATCTCCCCTCCCTTGGGAAAGATCCGACCTCGGATCGAAAACCTCATCACCATGGAAACGGTTGTCGTGGACGGACTTGTAGTTGGACGGAGTGGAAGTCATGGCACAATCCAAGTACTTCAAGATGTCGTCGGGATGGTATACATGCAAAACGAGCAAACACAAGTGGCACTCGGAAATACAATGGTTAGTGCACACAAGGTGTCCATCAAGTAAGTATGAGTACGTTCGGCAAGATTGTTCGCGACAAAGCGCATGAAGCTTCTCAAGATGATATAGAATGATATGCAAAGCATTCATGGGGTAATTAGCATGGTGCACAAAGCAACAAATTCTACCATTGTGCACAAATGTTGTCATAAGGGGACAGAGTATCAAAATCATGAACATGGTAATTGCTGCTCAATATGAGTATGTGATCATGCAATTGATAGTGGGAAATGTGATCATTATGGATGAATATGCATCGAGTTATATCACAACAAATTTGCTAAGGAAATACACAAGCTCATATATCATGGATGACATGGAAAAAGATGCAACAAGGCAAGCATAATGTGAGTCAATCCATGCATAGGGTGAAAACTTGCAGTGTGTATGATATGTCCATAGAGCATGACATGTGGGAACACAATCAACAAATATGGAGGTTTGAGTGCAATGTGCCAAAGGAGTGTTGATGTACCAAGAGTGGAAGTTCGAAGGTGCATCCAATAAGTCTGAGCGCTCCTCAATGTAAAGGTCCATAGAGCCAATCTCCAATGTCGCTCCTCCGTTGGCGAGATGTATCATGTAGACAACAAGAAGGGAACAACAATGAAATAATGACCCATCCAATATGCATATTTGAGGATGGCTCAAAGGGAAGGAGTACACCTTTAAGGGGATGTCGAAAATTTTGGTGTCGCGCATCATATAGACCTTTGCATGACCAATATGTATCATGATGTGACCGCCTTATGAATCCTTCAAAATGAAAGAACATGACAAACACTCGGAAAAACAAATGAGGTTAGTGGAAGTGAAAAACCTATCATTCATGCGGTCAGATACCCAACAAGTGTATGCATCATGCTCATCATAAGAAAGTACAAGGGAGCATTTCATAGTATGGAGGCATATAATGCGAGAACAACCAAATACAATAAGCACAATCAAACAAGCATGCATCGTCATCAACCCAAGAAAGCGAGTAATAAAGGAACATGGGTGATGCATCAAAGCAAGTAATCATATGAATCAAGTCATGCAAGCTAGTAGTGCGAAGATGCAACATACTAGAAGGAATCATGGCAAGCATGTCATGTATGCAAATAGTGGTCATGAAGAATGCACATGACATATCACAAGCATGAAAGCAAGATATAAGAAAAATATCATCAATGTATTGGCAAGAGGCCATATGTAAATAGCAATGGGACATCATGACTCTCCCAACACAACAAGCATCAATAGCATGGGGCACAAAGAAATCAGGGTAATAGCTACAAGGATCTCCACCGAGCATGCAAATACACATAGAAGTAGCATAATGGTGAATCATGGGTAGATGCAAGAAAGGGTCACAATTGCATGGCAAAATTATGTAAAGAGGCATAACATGCAAAGTGAACACGATAGTGTGGACATAAGGTGACAAGTGGTAAATAGCCCATAGCCATGTGAGAGCCAAGTAGAAGAGAAGTGTGTATTCCTTGCGCGAAGGGAACGGTGGTAAGGATAGTCCACAGGACCCAAGTCATTGTTGCTCTCAAGAGCTCATTTCATCAACTCATGGGATTGTGAGGTTGACGAGTGTTCATAAGTACCTACACAAAACAAAGGCAAAGGAAAAATTGTGTGTTTGTGGTATATATACACATCATCCATCATGATGCGCACGTGCTTGTGTTGGTTAGCACAAAATATCCAATGCTCAAATAAATGGGATGTGTGATATATAAACATGTCATCCATCATGAGAGGTTTGGTATTATGTATGGCATAATGGAGACTAAAAGGATGTAATGCATCATGAGATATGTGTAGAGCATTGTTATTCATGGAATGCATATGGTGCACACAATTATGGGAAGCATGCAAAGGATGGGATGGATCAAAATCTCCAAACATGTATGAGGACACTATGGGGGTCTCCTCATGAGCATTAATGGAAACATCACATGGAGAATATTGACAACATCCAAAACAATGCATATTTGGTTCTATGTGATCATGGCATGGCATAGTAGATGAATTGTGCAAATCATGTAAAGGAAGCATGGCAATATCATCACATGAAAAACAAAAGCCAATGACCATCATCTCGTCATCTATGCCATAAGTGTAAATTGGATTTATTTTAATGGGACAAATCTATGTTGAGATTGAAATGATGCAATATGGGAGATCTCACTCATAGCATATGACAAGTTTAATGGATTGTCAAACATGAAGTGACCAATAGAATTTTCACATGATACCCTATGAAGCATAACATCAGAACTAGGCAACTCAACATGCTCATCATCATATTCATCATAAATAGGTGAGTCATGACATGAGGAAGTCGCACTAGCATGAAGCACGGGAATAGGTGGGTCAACATCATGCAAGCAATCATTGGTAAGATAACCCGCTAGTGGGAGAAGAGAATCTCCATCACCTATGTTACCTTTGGAGCATCGCTCATGTGTTGTAGGTGAGGTGTTGAAGACCAAGTCGTGGTCAACTTCATCTTGATGGAACCATGTGGGGGTGCATCGTCGTCCACCATGGCCATCATCGTCTCCATTGGAGGGATGGACTCGTCGAGGATAGGCATGTCGTCATGTAGGAGACCTAGCACCAAAGAACAAAACACACTCGGAGTAGAGGTTAAGTCGTTAGAAATCATAGTGGCCTCACGTGCCATGTCAACTACCTCACTCACTAAGTGTTGTGGCTCACTCACTCCCTCAAAGATTCTCTCACTCATATGGTTGGTGAAGTCACTCAAATGGCTCTCAACCTCACATAGGATGTGTGGCATGCTCTCGTGTGTGGGGCTAGTGGTGGTCACACTCATCCTCTCATAGGAAATGCTCTCAATGTCACATATGGTGGAGTCACTGATGTCATTCATGTGGTAGTGGCTCTCCTCACATGGCAATTGGGTCATCTCGACATATGTGGGTGTCAGAGAGATGTAGGTGCAAATATCTCCATGTGTGGTCGCGTAGCTTGACTCGAAGTATGAGTCCAATATGGGCGCCGCCTTCATGTCGTTGAAGAGGTTCACTCTCATCGTCATGGTCGAAGGGGTTGGCATTTGCTCGGCTGTCTTGTTGACGTCTTCTTGTAGGAGGTCCATATGATGTGGCACCTCGTAGCTCGTCTCCATGACTGAAGGGAAATTCCCATTCTCGGCCATCTTTCTTGAGGGGCTTCTGAAGATGGAAGTGTCGCCCTCGCTCGTAGGTGGGCGCCTTGTTGTTGAAGATGTCGATGTAGGCGAACTCATGGGAAGTAGGTGAAGATGCCATATGTCCAATGGAGAATATGCCTTGAGAACACTTGGCGAAGATGCCGAAGTGGTTGGTGTAGCAGTAGCTCCGTCTTGGTGGTGCTCGTCTCGTGGTCTTCTCTTTTGCTCATGAATCTTGGACTTGGCGTGAAGTAGGGCTTGTTGGGACTTGTACATTTGCACTTGGTGAGCATCTTCATGATGATGATGTCGTTGTCGTGCTTGAGCTCGTAGTAGATGTCTTTCGTCATCGTCGTGCACATGTTTCTTGGAGGTGACTTTCCCTTCATGATGATGTGGATCACAAATGTGATGGTGGTCGCCATGTAGATGTGGACATGGACGAATTGTGCTTGCATCGCTTGGGCACTCCGAAGATGATCGACTTGGTTGCCGCTGCCTTGAAGATGACGAAGGGGAAGTAGACTTGATTAAGGCCTGAATCTCCTCCATCTTTGCATCTTCCTCCTCCTTTTGTGCAGAAAGCTTATTGTCGAAGTAGTCTCTTGTATGTGCTTCGAAGTGTCGTATGTCGATGGCGAGGTTGTCGATGCATTCTCACAATCTTGATTGTGCGCCTTGCATTTGTCGTTGTTGATTGAGGAGTGACAATTTGGTGACGTATTTGTTCACCGTCATTGTTGTCAAAGACCGGAGATGAAATGCCTTCCCTATCCATTACAAGACTCGAGAAAATATGAGTGGAAGAAAGGAGATAACTATACCAAATGTACCTTGACCGATGTTGAAAATAAATCAATCATCACTCAATGATGTAACAAGGAAATAGCACAATTGGTACAGATCTCGTTAGTTTCTCACACCTACACAAATAAGGCTTATGGTGGAGCTCGTTGAGGATAGTGGCACAAAAGTTTGATGCAAAATGTTAGCAACAGTCAATAATGTTGAAAGAGATTCCCAAATTTGCAAGTGAAACAAGTAGACCAATAGCAATTAATGGCACACGGAAACACACACACGGATAGATAAATGGGGTCGTGCAACCAAGGAATGAGCACAAAAAGTGGAATCCATGGAAAGCGCTCGTGTTGCACAACTCAAGAGAGACGCTAGGACGATTGCTCAATAGGCAGATACGACACTTGTGCACAACCTATAAGATGCAAAAATGGATAAACTTTCTATCCCAAGTTTGCTATGTATGTATGGTTCCCGGTGTTTCTCTCAAGATGATCCAAGATGATCGGATATGACAATCTTATATGCAATGTGGTATGATGCTATGGCACTTGCTTACAAGCTTCTTTTCTCTCTTTCTTCTTTGCTTAAAAGCTTTATTCTTTTTTTGTATGGCCACTTATGTGAAATGCACAAACCAAGATAGCAATTGTGTATATGCGGGAACAATCTTGTGACACAAGGTATGATATGATGATACCAATATGATATGGTATATATGCAATGGGAGGTGTAGATCACTAATGTGCACAAGTAGCATTGCCGGCAATACTCAAATGGCTAGTCTCGATAGGCAAGTGACACAAAATGGGCTAGGGGTTATCAATGCAATGGCAAGGGGAATATACAATGATGTCGTCAAGGTTACCATCCATTGCGATGATGAGAGGCGGTGTTATTGATGTATTACCGTTCCTAATTAGCCGAAACACCTTAGGAAACGGAAAAACCACAACTCAAAATCTCAAGGACAAAAGTCAAATAGTGGTAGCAGAAAAGTGGTGGTGGTTTGCACTCGGCAATGTGGAAGTGGAGTGATGGGCTATACACGTGTCAGAGTTGAAGTTTCCATCCCTAAGTAGCCGAAACACCTTAGGAGACACAAGCCACAGCTCAAACAAGCTCAAACAACAATGGGGTTAAGCTGGGTTGGTGAAATGTATGGTGGGCAAGGTTATGCGGAAGTGATGGTGGTGGTGGTTGATGAAGAAGCAACCATCCCTAAGTATCCGAAACACCTTAGGAGACTCCAATAACTACTCAGCAACCACTAATGCTATGGGGAATGAAATGGGTTAGGTTGCGGAAGTCGGTGGTGGTAATGCGGATGATATGGTGGTGGCCCTAGGCAAAGATGCCAAAGTTCCAAAAATTTGATGGAGTCAAATGGTGTTGAAACCTATCTAGATGGATGGGGGATGTCCATAGATAATCAATGAGCTAAAGAATGCGAAAATCGGACTCCGGATGTGAAAGTTATGGGAAAAACGGTGAAACATGGGAGGCTGAAATGCCAGGGGCCGGACATCCGGGGGTGGGGGCGGATATTCGGGGGCTGATGTCCAGAAGCGTGTGGATTTTGTTCTAGGAGCTGGATGTCTGGCTTGCAGCCCGGATGTCCGGCCCGACAATTCCAGATCGAGATTTTTACTTCGAAACTCGACTTGGGGGCGGAAATCGATGATTTCGGGGGCAAAATTGCGGAGATTTCATGGATGGAAAGTGGGGAAACTTGGGGAGATGCTAGATCCACTTGCAACCAAGCATTCTGTGGGGGATGTTCGAATTTAAGACAAAATCAACAAAATTAGGCTAGAAAAACAAGGGGTAGGGGCTCCAAATTCGTGATCAACCTTGCTATGATCCAAGATGATGTAGGGTAGAACCCTAGATGCCCGATCTTTCACGATTGGAGAGGATCCTACAAAGAACACGAAGAACATGAGGAGAAATCACGAGGGGAAACACGAGAGAATCACTCAAACCAACAAGATTTGGTCACACATATGCTAGATCCTCGAAACACAAAGAGATACACGATCCGAATCCAACAAGGGATGATACATAGGGTAACCGATTCTTCTCCATGAGGAGGTCTTGAGTTCTTCCCGTTAGTGGTCCTGAATCCAAGTGGATCTTCTTTGTAGAGGCATGGTCTCTCTCGGAGGAGTAGATCCGGATGGATGAGCGAGGCTCTATCTCACAAATGAGCTGTCACAACGCTAACCCTAAAACGTAGGTGGAGGAGCAGTATATATAGTCTAAGGGGCAAAGGGGTACATGGGCCTCGGCCCAAATGCTCTGCACGCAGGCAGGGGGGCCGGATGTCCAGGCGTCGGGCCGGATGTCCGGGCCTTCTCGAGACGCCGGATGTCTGGGCACTGGGGCCGGATGTCTGGGCTGGAAGGGTCTAGCTTCTTTGATGGGGCGCCAGATTTCCGGGGGTCGAGCCGGATGTCTGGCTGTTCACCGAGTGCCGGATGTCCGGGCCTCTGGCCGGATGTCCGGTGCCTGTAGGTGCTCTTTGGCTGGGCTTTTGTTGTAGTCGGAATCTCCAGGAGCCGGATGTCCGGGCCAGGGGCCGAATGTCCGGGTCCTGTAGCACCTTGCCGTCCTTCTTCATCGAGCCTCTTCATCCATGTACTTGGAGACTTGTCCAATGTTCCGAGAGTCTCCATGGTCGTCTTCTCGGTTCTTGAGCATGTGTAGTGTCTTTGCATAAGGTAGCAACCATGTCTCACATGAATGGAAAGGGGAAGCATTTTGGAGCAGGTTCACCTTGTGTCTAATCGCATATGTTTGAGTTCTCGTAGTTTGTCCACTTGGGGCTTGGGGAGTAGTCGTAGTGTACACGGGGATGACCGTCGGATGGTCCGCATCACTACATCTATCTGTTAACCATGTTCTTACATGAAACTACCTCTCTTCTGTATCCTGCATCAATCACTTATGATGAGACACCTTTGTTCGTTGCATATTGCATTTTATTTCTAGCATGTTGCCATGTATTGCTTCTAATTGGTCAAATACATTTGTTAGGCCACCCTTTTAATTTGGCAGAGTGATGTTGGTTTCATCTTTCATATGGTTTCCAGCTTGCATTGTTTATACCTAGTTCGAACACCTTGTGCTTGGTTTACACTTTATACATCATACATGGCAATATGTCATGTCGTCCTGTTTTTCATACATATTCCATCCTCCTATCATGCGGCCGCCTTAAATGAAAGTAGTGTTCGTCAGTATCATGCATCAATGAGTTTTGAAGAGCAAATTTATTTCTTTTTCTTGTGGGTTTGACTTGACCAGGCAAAATTAAAAAAGAGGAAGGAAAAGAGTAAGGAAGGCGATGATGGTGGTCCTCTGCAGCAACATAAACGGAGCATCTGTACGGATTCTCCTTGTACTGCTAATGCATTACAAGTTCCAAGTCTCCGCTCCCCTACTCCACCATCCAAGGTGCTTGCTCTAACTTGGCAGTGTGATATCTGGTTGCATGTTTCATATGGTGTCTAGCTTGTATTGCTCCTAATTAGTGTAAACTGCATCTGCTTAGCTTACACATGATACGTGTGAATATGACACGCTTTCCTGTTTTTGGTACATACTATATCTGTCTATCACACCATGTTCTTACACGAAACTACTCTTCTTGTGTATATTGCATCTGTCACTTATGATGGGACACCTTTAAGTTGGTAGTGTGATATTGGTTTGCGTCTTGAATATGATTTCTAGCATGTAGTGCTTCTAGTTTGATGAACGACACCTATGATGAGACAGTTTTAACTTGGCAGAGTGATATTGATTACACCTTCCATATGGTGTCTATCTTGTACTGCTTCTAATTTGTTGAAGTGCCTTCTGCTTAGTTACCACATCATAGGTGTGAATATGTCAAGCCGTCTAGTTTTTCATACATATTCCATCCTCGTATCATGACTTTGCCTTTCATCAGAGTAGTGTTAGTCAGTATCATGCATGAATGAGTTCTGAAGAGAGAATTTTATTCCTTTTTGTTGTCGGTTTGACCTCACAATGCAAAATCAATAAAGTGGAAGGAAATTGGTAAGGCATTGGATGATGGTGGTCGTTCCGAGCAACTGAAACGGAGGGACTCTACAGATTCTACTCCGCCATCCTCCCAACAAGATTCGCAAGACAATGCAAGGCTAGACAGTCAACGTAGCTGTGTCGATGATGAGCACATCTCTCCTACTCCACCATCACAGGTGCTTTCTCTAACTTGGCACTATTATATGTGGTTGCATGTTGCATATGATGTCTAGCTTGTATTTCTTCTAACTTTGTTGAATTGCATCTGCTTACATTACACATAATGCCTGTGAATATGACACATGTTCTTGTTTCTAGAACATACTATATCTGATCACACCATGTTCTTACATCAAACTACTGTTCTTGCATATCCCGCATCAGTCACTTATGATAAGGCACCTTTAAGTCGCCACTGTGATATTGGTTGTGTCTTGCGTATGATTTCTAGCACGTACTGCTTCTAATTCGTTCTAACGCCAGACAGTTTGAACTTGGCAGAGTGATATTGGTTGCATCTTTCATATGGTGTCTAGCTTGCGGTGCTTCTAATTTGTTGAAATGCCTTTTGCTTAGTTACCATATCTTAGGTGTGAATATGTCATGTCGTCCTGTGTGGCACCCCGGCTTAGAGAAACCAGAAGGCCACGTATTCCAGCCCAGAGATCAAGATGAAGTATTCTGGAATACGACACTACTTGACATAGAACAAATCAGCTCTTATTACAAAGGATAAATACAATAGTATGATGTTACAAAGGATCACATCAGCACGGCGACACTACGCCTGCGATACTACACTTGCTCTATGCTAGCAGCGGAACAAATCATAGCAGCGGAAATCTTCTAGCAGTGGAACAACGACGAAGGTGGTGAACTACACTCTGCAGGGACTCTGGCTGGGATGCGATCTAGCTCGCACGAACGAAAACCACGACAAGCAATCACGGCATCACCTACAACCTGGCATGATACGCCAGGTCAGTACATTGAATGTACTTGCAAGCTCACAACAGCCAAATGCATCAAGGCAAGACAACAACATAGCATTAAGCACATTAATTAAAGTAATAGATACCATGATACGAAAGTAACTACTAAGCATGATATGAAACTACCGCAATACTGATAAACCAATATCTCAATTCCAACAACAATCTCACTCTTGGCTATCCGGCAAAGCAATATACCATCTCTACCTCCTCGTGGTCCGTATGATCACCTCGTGATCAAAACATCCACGTGATCACCTCATGATCAACATATCCACACGGTCACCTCGTGACCACATCACAAACTGAATGATCATCCTCAAGATCATCTCAACATCATCATCAACATCCTGCCAAACTGTTAGTGCTCACATATATCATATAAATCAGCTATAAGTCATTCCGTCATGTGCGTGCTGATCGAATGGTGTGACCTAGTACGAACTTGTGCCCATGACCGAGGACGCGTCTATCGATATATTAAACACACACACACACACACACACACACACACACACACACACTGCAGAGGTAGCACACTTTACCCACACCACAGAACCCATGGCCTCACACTCCCATTCAGGTGGACCAACGGCGTTCCAACAAAACTGATCTACTGCCATGACACTCTCCCGGCCACTCCGACCAACAACCCTTTTTGGGTTCAGTCCTGGGTGGCCCATCCTACCAAAGGCAAACGACCATCATAGTGGCAAATAAACGGTCCCAAACAGGACATGTGCACATAACCAAACTCGGGCCCACAAGTCTTATGTCCGCCTACTTGATCTGGGTAGTGCGCGCCCATAACCTTCCCTAGTTGGAGGCACCAGCGAGAGGCATGACAATAGACTGCATTAGGGCCTCCCCACAAAGGCAAATGTGGTTGCACTGGAAAAAGCCCGTTTCAGTGGCACCTGACCAACTTAATGACCGTATTTATCCCCAAAATATAACAGCGATAATTGATACTCTGCTATCATCTACCAAACTGTAATCCAAGTCATAGCAATATCCAACGACTAATCCAAAGTATAAAATCATCATACCAAAATACTCTGGGATAGCATAACACTACTATTATGATGAATCCGAAAAAAAAATCCTACTACTCCAATAACAAGAACAAAGCTATCCAGCTAAGATCCACATGTAAGCATCATCTCTAAAAATAATATTCCAAGCAACAGAACATCAACTATCATCATAAAGATATTCATACTAACCACTAATAATCCAAAGGCAGCATGACATCCAAAGTAATACTCCAAAATATTATACCAGATACCAACATGAAAATAATCATAACATAAGTCACTAATAATCCATAGGCAACATGATACTCATCAACTGCAAGCATAACTCCTAGTAATCCAAACAATAGCATGGCAACAGCAAGATCAAAATAACACTTTGAGAAAATGTCGTGCACAAAGTCATATGTAGCTAAAGCAATGTTTTGGAAAGGGTTTGGTCAAGGAGTGAAGTGACATGGTCTTGGAAAGGTTTTGAGAATGATGAGCCACTTGAGAGGGGGAATGAGGATGATTTCCCAGGTGGCAAGGCCACATAACCACTCCAAAAAGAAAACAAAGGAAAAAAACACATAAAGCAGAAGAAAAAGAATAGGGCCAAAAGCCAGGGTGTTACAACTCTTACCCCCTTAAAGAAATCTCGTCCTCGAGATTTGGTTGCTCAGGGAACAAGTATAACTTGAGGACACCGTTTCCAACTCGGGTATCATTTTTCCTTTATTTATTGTTCCCCCAAGAATTTTAGATGATCAACTTACCTTGCTGTGGGGTGGTTTGCTTCACATTTCCCTTTTTTTGATGGGTTTCTGCTCACATATCAAATCCTTTTGCTGACGTAAATTTTCTCGTATCTGCGGTGATATCCAACAGATCTGAGCATAAATTTTCCTTTGGTCATGAAAACCTTTTTACTTCTGTCATGGGGTTGCTTCAAATAAATGTAGGCCTTCTGGTTTCCATAAATGCTGAGAATTAATCATGGCCATCTTCTGACGGGGCATGACTGCTCATTGGTGGTATTAATTTATTTTGATTTATTCCTTTGGCTCGAGCATGTGGCATATACCAGAGATTTGACTGCCTTCTATCGTGATAAATATAACGGTGTATGGAGTTATAGCTGTGTCATACCTCAAATATTTACACCTTGGGACTGGCCCGACAGGGAGCTGACTGAAAAATGCCTTTCCTAACAGACTGACCGTGTACTTGATTCCATCAATGAGTATACCGGATCTGAGCTGATTGTTTGGCTTTTGATTTTTCTCTTATGGTCGATATACCCACATGTGGTAATAGGCTGTGATATGCTTTAACACTGCCGCTGAGGTCAAACTGCTAAGGTTGCAAAGGAATCTTGGATCTGACAGAACAGACTTGGATATTCCACACTAACCATGTCAAGCGGGTCAGCGGGATATGAAAATCCGTGTAAAACATAGTAGGCCTTTGAGGGTTTGCCTTTGTGGATCCATATGTTATCATGGCCTCCAACTGACTTGGGTATCTGGACCCTGATGGTCGTGCAACAATCATCATACCTTTGCTGTCAGTCTCATCCTTTTTACGGTCATGATTTTGTTTGTCAGGGTACCGTACTGAAATAGCTTGGCCACATATGTCCTTGATTCTTCGTATGACCATGGATGTGATTAGTGCAATATTTTTGACATTATTCCTTGTGTTTGTTTTCTGACCTGGTTCCACACACATATGGCATATACCCAGGGTTTGTAGCCATACAGAGCTCATTGATGAGGCCAATCATACAAGAAGGTGACAAGGTTTTATGACATCTCCTTGTCAGTTGCGGGAATAATGACCTTGATGACCATTGTCACGACTGTTGAATCTGCGTTGTCATCTCCAGATCTTGCCCATCCCTTTATTACATGAGGTGTACCTCTGCTCATCTACCTTTGCCTAACTCGTGAGGTTGTTGAATCCTTACTTTTCTTAGGTATGTCTGCTGGATCCTTTCCGCATCTCGTATGAGTGACTGATATGACTAGGGATGCATGCTCACCATATATGAGAATCATATGCAACCGAACACTCGATTCTTGCGGTAGGCATATGTTTTGACTGAATTGTACCTCTGACAAAATTATTGCAAGTCTGGTCCTTGAACTGCACTGTCATATACTGGAAACTTATCATATAATCCATGGGGACAGTGCATTGTGTGGTACTGACGCGGGCTGAGTGGCTTACGAGAGAAGCCATCCGAGTAGCTTGCTGAGGAAGACTCGTTAACTTCTGCTCAAATCTTTTGTCTGGGTATCATGCAGAAGAAGGCTCTATAGCTTACACACGAAGCTTGGTCTGATTACTGTGCTAGAGAAGCTGGAGTTCCATACTTGAGAAGCTTCTCCTCGGGTTTGCTTGTTGAGAAAATTCATTTCCGTCCGTCAGAAGCTTTTACGAGGTATCTTGCTGAGAAATACTGGGTATCGTGGACCAACAATTGTTCACATATCATGCCGAGGAAAATTGAGGGCCTTGCATCATAAATTTCTTCCGATAGCGTGTGGAAGAAGACTGAGTTTCTTACATCCAAAGCTTCATACTGATATGCAGACTGAAAGCCATACATGCCCATAATATTCTGTGGCTGCTTACTTGCATGAGAAAATTTGTTAGACTATCTTCCTTGAGCATATCACATTATGACTTTATTTCGGATGATAACATATTTCAAGCATCATGCATTACTGAGCCAAAACTTTGTGTATGATCCATACCTTTATCTGAAAATATACCGTTGATCTTGTACCTGACTTGTCTTGCTGCTGACTTGATCATTACTGTTGTGAGGATTTTGTACTGATGTAGACTCGATGTTGATCATCAATCCAAAATATCATTGGTATTCTGAGAAGATATTAATACCATAATGCAGTTGACTGGGTAGACCATAATGTTTAGCTGAGCTTCTTCCAAATATTTGAAATCCTTATTGCTTCTTCGAGTCCGGTGTCAGTTGATGAGCAACACTTTATAGCGAAAAAATAATGTAACATAGGGGCCCAAAAAGAAAGAAGCAAAATAAAACTCAATTAAACAAAAGCACACAACAACAATCAATTAAGACACAATCAATGTCACATATTACTGCTAGTCACACAATATGCATGCCTACTTAAGCACACAAATCTCATGGGATCTCCCATTCTACGATCTAGCATGCTGTGACAATGTGCACGAGGACGAATAAATGTGTGGAAGAATTGATGTAAACAGCGCTACACCAAGTGCTAGCTTAGCCAGGTAGCAACCTGGACTAGCTCGGAGGTGAGGACGCACTCGATATCTATGTAGCAGGACATCAATGTCGCGACCACATTATTATCAAGCAGACGGAAAAAGATCCGTACTCGTCCAAGGAATAGGATAGTGGGGAAAACTGAGGCTGCTGACATTGCCCTTTCTTGATAACTAAGATCATTAAGGGTTGCAACACGACAAAATTAAAGAGTGATTCAATATAGAAGCATGTCCATCACCGAAACGATAGGTGGGGCTGAAAGAAAGATATCGGCGCTTGGATCACTTGGATCACTCTGCTGGGACAGAAATGACACCAAGCATCGAAAGAAAAAGGGAAGTTGGAGAAATGCAGAGGCTGAGATGTATTGGATCTGAACCGATGCTAGCTACACTCACCAGATAAACCGTTAGCAACAAATAATAAGGCTATATCCATGCTGTGCAACAAACAAATGCAACAACCAAATGCAATAAACAAGCCAGACTCTATACTACCGGTTTCTACCGCTCGCGCTGACTAAGGCGTCCTACAGCCAAACCTTCTCTGGTACCAAGCCTGTGGCACCCCGGCTCAGAGAAACCAGAACGCCCCGTATTCCAGCCCAGAGATCGAGACGAAGTCTTCTAGAATACGGCACTGCTTGACATAGAACAAATCAGCTCTTATTACAAAGGATAAATGCAATAGTCTGATGTTACAAAGGATCACATCAGCAGAGCGACACTACGCCTGCGATACTACACTTGCTCTATGCTAGCAGTGGAACAACTCGTAGCAGCGGAAATCTTCTAGCAGCGGAACAACGACAAAGGTGGTGAACACCACTCTGCAGGGACTCTGGCTGGGACACGATCTAGCTTGCACGAACGAAAACCACGACAAGTAATCACGGCATCACCTGCAATCTGGCATGACATGCTAGGCCAGTACATTGAATGTACTTGCAAGCTCACAACAACCAAAAGCATCAAGGCAAGACAACAACATAGCATTAAGCAGGTTAATTAAAGTAACAGATACCATGATACGAAAGCAGCTACTAAGCATGATATGAAACTACTGCAATACTAATAAACCAATATCTCAATTCCAACAACAATCTCACTCTTGGCTATCCGGCCAAGCAATATACCATCTCGACCACCTCATGGTCCATATGATCACCTCGTGATCAAAACATCCACGTGAGCACCTCGTGATCAACATATCCACACGGTCACCTCGTGAGTACATCACAAACAAAATGATCATCCTCAAGATCATCTCAACATCATCATCAACATCCTGCCAAATTGTTATTGCTCACGTATATCATATAAATCAACTATAAGTCATTCCGTCATGTGCGTGCTGATCGAATGGTGTGACCTAGTACGAACTTGTGCCCATGACCGAGGATGTGACTATCGATAGATTAAACACACACACACACACACACACACACACACACACACTCTGCATAGGAAGCGCACTTTACCCACACCACAGAACCCATGTCCTCGGACTCCCATTCGGGTGGACCAACGGCGTTCCGACAAAACCGATCTACTGCCATGACACTCCCCTGGCCACTCCGACCAACACCCCTTTTTGTGTTCAGTCCTGGGTGGCCCAGCCTACCAAAGGCAAACGGCCACCTCGTGGAAAATAAACGGTCCCAAACGGGGACATGTGCACATAACCAAACTCGGGCACACAAGGATTATGTCCGCCTACCTGATCAGGGTAGCGCGCACCCATAACCTTCCCTAGTTGGAGGCACCGGGGAGAGGCATGACAATAGACCGCATCAGGGTCTCCTCATACAAAGGCAAATGTGGTTGCACTAGAAAAAGCCCGGTCCAGTGGCACCTCACCAACTTAATGACAGAATTTATCCCCAAAATATGACAGTGATACCTGATACTCTGCTTTCATCTACCAACTTGTAATCCAAGTCATAGCAATATCCAACGACTAATCCAAAGTATAAAATCATCATACTTAAATACTCCGAGATAACATAACACTACTATCATGATGAATCCTGTCGGCGTCCTGGATTTGGGGGTATCCAGCCCTGCTTGTCTGATGCCCACCACGTGGCTCCATCGACGGCCTGGTACGGACCAGCTTCAACATCAACAACTCAAGACCCTCGCGAGGGGCCAAGCCTCACGAGGCGGACGACGCCAACACCCCCAAGGGGATCAGCCTCCTCAGGCTGGCTCCTGAGGGGCGGAGAGTTCTATGCAAGGTAACCTCATGAGTCTCAGCTGACGTGAGCCATGACGACCAAGGCCAGGCGGGCGCCAGAGCACAGGTTTCCTCTTTGGTGCAAAGGAAGCGAGCCACAGGCGTGGAGTCCCGAGGAATCAGCCAAAGGTTTCCATTTCAGTGCAACGAGACCAAGACCGCCAAGACAGCAGGACGGAGGTCATCAATGAGCCCACCGCAGCGTCACGACCAGAGTCTTTTCGTACGCGAAGACTACTTTTGTCAGGATAGACTGTACTACTTTTCCCCTTTCAAATTCGGCCGTTGTGGGATCCCTTCCCGCTCATATTTGGGAAGAGGACCAAGGCCACTATAAATAGGAGTAGCCACCACCATAGAAGGGGAGGACAAGAACAAGTAGAACTAGCATACACCACACCAGCTCAAGAACACCTCACCTCCTGAGGCTTGTTCATCCACTATACTAGCTTATCCTCAGCCCTTCGAGGCAATCCACCAAAACATTGGAGTAGGGTATTACACCACAAGGGTGGCCCAAACCATGATAAACTGTTGTGTCCCTTTGTCCTTTTGAGCTTGACGCGTTAGGCTTAGGAGGATCGCGAGTAGGCAGGCTAGGTAGGTTGAGATCTCCGCATGCACCCCAGAGTTTGAACCTCTCAAGGGTTTGCGGATCCCACAATCCAACATTTGGCGCACCAGGTTGGGGTGCATCGGAATCTTCTTCCTCGACCACTAGATCGTGCCGCTGACTCCGATGGCGGGCACTCCTCCATCGGCCTAGTCGACGCGCGTTCCCGAAGAAGTGTCGGGGCTGCGCTGCTTCACCCTCTCCCTACGACGAGTGCAATGGCCGCCCAAGTTCCGACCGGAGATGCCGCCGCACTATGATGGTCCGGCAGATCTGACCCCCTTTCTTCAAGCATACGAGGAGGCAGTCTGGGCGGCCGACGGAGATGACAAGGTGAAGGCCAACTGGCTCCCCATGGCCCTTGTAGGCGCACCGCGCGCTTGGTTGCTCAACCTGCCGTCATCTTCCATGGCCTCCTAGGAGGAGCTGCGCGACCTCTTCCTCACCCACTACGCGGCACCGGCGCCCCCGGTCGTCGCAACTCTCCTAGGTGGCTCACAGGCACCACCTTCCAACCGCCACATCAAGCAATTCTACCGGCGGGTAGGCGCCACTCAGGTGAGCTTGGGGGCTCCCCGGGCTGGGTGGCACCCAAGGCTGACCTAACCTTCAGTCCCAAGGATCGCCCTACCGCTACGACGGGAGCAGGCTCGCTCCCAATGCTTTGCACCCCCACCGTCTGCCATGTGGCAATCACTAGAACCCTCATCGATGGCGGAGCCGGCCTCAACGTGCTCTCCCCGGAGGCATTCGGCCTGCTCCACGTGCCGCCCAGCCGACTCCGCCCCTCCAGGCCTTTCTTTGGGGTCGGCGGCGGCTCCACCAGGCCCTTGGGGCAGATCCATCTCCCTGTCACCTTCGAGACCCGTGACAACTACCGCACTAAGCTCATCGACTTCGACATCGCCAAAATCGACCTGCCGTACAATGCTATTCTGGGATACCCGGCCTTGGCCCAGTTTATGGTTGTGACCCACCCCACATACAACCTCATGAATATTCCTGGCAGCAACGGTGTCCTCACGGTGGCGGGGAACACCAAAGGCGCACTGCAGGCCCTCAAGCTCGCCTTCAGGACGGCCGCGTCCGCGCTGCCTGGCGAGAAGAGGGGTCAGGAGGCCCCGGAAGCAGTGCCGGCCAAGAAGAAGAAGCTGTTCTCCCAAGACCGAGCCGAGACGAAGCAAGTGCTGGTCTGTGAGGATGGGACGGCCAGCGCCACCTTCACCATAGGGGCAGGCCTCCCTCAGGATCAAGATGAAGCATTGATCAACTTTTTGCGAGCCAACAAGGATGTATTCGCTTGGGGACCCAAACACCTGGCTGGGGTCCCAAGGGGGATAATCGATTACCACCTGAGGTTATGTCCAAACGTGCGCCCAGTGAAGCAGAAGGCTCGCCGCCAGTCCACCGAGAAGAAGGCCTTCATCATCCAGGAAACCCGTAAGCTACAAGCCACAGGGGTCATCAGAGAGGTATGGTACCCAGAGTGGCTGACGAACCCCGTCATCGTCCCCAAGAAAGGAGGGAAGGAACGCATGTGTGTCGACTTCACCAACCTCAACAAGGCCTGCCCGCAAGATCCCTTCCCGCTCCCTCGCATCGACCAGATCGTCGACTCCACCGCCGAATGCGACCTATTGTGCTTCCTGGATGGCTTTTCCAGCTACCACTAGATCAAGATGGATGTGGAGGATGTGGAGAAGACGACATTCCTCACCCCCTACGGGGTGTACTGCTACACCTGCATGCCCTTCGGGATGCATAATGCTGGGGCAACCTTCCAGCGACTGATGCATATCGCCCTGGGTTCGTAGCTTGGGAGGAACGCAGAGGCCTATGTTGACGATATAGTGGTGAAGTCTCGGGAGGCCAGGACCTTGATAGAAGATCTGGAGGAGACGTTTGCCAGCCTGCATAGGGTGGATCTTCGGCTTAACCCTGATAAGTGTGTGTTCGGGGTCCCTTCCGGCAAGCTGTTGGGCTTCTTGGTGCTGCACAGTGGGATTGAGGCCAACCCAGAGAAGGTCAAGGCGATAGAGGACATGAACCCCCCACAGACCCTGAAGGAGATGCAGAAGCTGGCGTGCTGCGTAACCTCACTTGGGCGTTTCATTTCCAAGCTGGGGGAGCGTGCCCTCCCATTTTTCAAGCTGATGAAGAGGAAGGAGCCATTCGAATGGAACCCAGAGGCAGACACAGCCTTCAAGGACTTCAAGAGATATTTGACCAGCCCGCCAGTGATGGTGGCACCACGCCCTCTCGAGCCCTTGGTGCTCTATCTGGAAGCCACCCCTCACTCATCCAGCGCCGCCCTGGTGGCACTGTGGAAGGAACGCCCGAACAAGAAACCCCAGCAGGATGGACAACCATGAAGCAGACATCACCCTTAGGACGATGTATCTGGGGCCTCGACCGACTCGGTGGTCGATGATACGTCTCCAACGTATCTACTTTTCCAAACACTTTTGCCCTTGTTTTGGACTCTAACTTGCATGATTTGGGTGAAACTAACCCGGACTGACGCTGTTTTCAGCAGAACTACCATGGTGTTGTTTATTGTGCAGAAAACAAAAGTTCTCGGAATGACCTGAAAATCCATGGAGATAACTTTTGGAAAATATAAAAAATAGTGGCGAAAGAATCAAGGCCAGGGGGCCCACACCCTGTCCATGAGGGTGGGGGGCGCACCCCTCCCCCTGGGCGCGCCCCCAGTCTTGTGGGCTCCCTGGTGCTCCACCGACCTCAACTCCAACTCTATATATTCTGTTTCACGGAGAAAAAAATCAGAGAGAAAGTTTCATCGTGTTTTACGATACGGAGCCACCGCCAAGCCCTAATCTCTCTCGGGGGGGCTGATCTGGAGTCCGTTCGGGGCTCCGGAGAGGGGTATTTGTCGCCGTCATCATCATCAACCATCCTCCATCACCAATTTCATGACGCTCACCGCTGTGCGTGAGTAATTCCATCGTAGGCTTGCTGGACGATGATGGGTTGGATGAGATTTACCATGTAATCAAGTTAGTTTGTTTAGGGTTTGATCCTAGTATCCACTATGTTCTGAGATTGATGTTGCTATGACTTTTCTATGCTTAATGCTTGTCACTAGGGCCCGAGAGCCATGATTTCAGATCTGAACCTATTATTTTTTCATGAATATATGTGAGTTCTTAATCCTATCTTGCAAGTCTATATTCACCTATTATGTGTTATGATCCGACAACCCGAAGTGACAATAATCGAGATACTTCTCGGTGATGACCGTAGTTTGAGGAGTTCATGTATTGACTGTGTGTTAGTGCTTTGGTCCAGTACTCTATTAAAAGGAGGCCTTAATATCCCTTAGTTTCCATTAGGACCCCGCTGCCACGGGAGGGTAGGACAAAAGATGTCATGCAAGTTCTTTTCCGTAAGCACGTATGACTATATTCGGAATACATGCCTACATTACATTGATGAACTGGTGCTAGTTCTGTGTCACCCTATGTTATAACTATTACATGAGGAATCGCATCCGACATAATTATCCATCACTGATCCAATGCCTACAAGCTTTTCACATATTGTGCTTCGCTTATTTACTTTTCCGTTGCTACTGTTACAATTACTACAAAACTGCTATCATTACTTTTATCACTGTTACCATTACTATCATACTACTTTGCTACTAAATAATTTGCTGCAGATACTAAGTTATCCAGGTGTGGTTGAATTGACAACTCAACTGCTAATACTTGAGAATATTCTTTGGCTCCCCTTGTGTCGAATTAATAAATTTGGGTTGAATACTCTACCCTCGAAAACTATTGCGATCCCCTATACTTTTCGATTATCAAGACTATTTTCTGGCGCCGTTGCCGGGGAGCATAGCTCTATTCTTTGAGTCACTTGGGATTTATATCTGCTGATCACTATGAAGAACTTGAAAGACGAAAGAACTAAGATTTTTCCCTCAACTACGAGGGGAGGTAAGGAACTGCCATCTAGCTCTGCACTAGATTCTCCTTCTGTTTTGAGTAAGATTGCGACACCTATACCTGCTACTGCTATGAATTTTGATATGTTGCATGTTATCGATGATGCCAGTTCTGCTATGCATGATACATATGATGAAACTACTTTTGTGCTTGATACTACTATGCCATTAGGTGAATATCTTGATGAACAACTTGCTAGGGTTAGAGAGAATGAAATTATTGAAGATTATATTATTGAAGATAGTGATGATGAAGGTTCTCCCCCTAAGTATGAATTGCCTGTTGTTCCTGAGGGTTATGTTATGGATGAAGAAACTGCTAGAGATCTTCTTGCTTGCAATGATAGATCCGATCTTAAGAAGTTACTAGATAAACTTAAACAGAAAACTCTAAATTCTAGAAGGAAATATGACCCTGCTTTTGCTACTTCACCTATCTTTGTTACTTATAAGGATTATGAATTCTCTGTTGATCCTGAGATAATTACTTTGGTTGAATCTGATCATTTTTATGGCCATGAATCTGCAACTGTAGTGGCACATCTTACTAAGTTAAATGATATAGCCACCCTGTTCACTAATGATGAGAAGTCTCGATATTATTATATCCTTAAGATATTTCCGTTCTCATTAAAGGGTGATGCTAAAACTTGGTTTAATTCTCTTGATCCTGGTTGTGTGCGTAGTCCCCAGGATATGATTTATTACTTCTCTGCTAAATATTTCCCTGCTCATAAGAAACAAGCTGCCTTGCGGGAAATATATAATTTCATGCAAATCGAAGAAGAGAGTATCCCACAAGCTTGGGGGAGGCTTCTCCGATTACTTAATGCTTTGCCTGATCATCCTCTTAAGAAAAATGAAATACTTGATATCTTTTATAATGGACTAACCGATGCTTCCAAGGACCACTTGGATAGTTGTGCTGGTTGTGTTTTCAGGGAAAGAATAGTCGACCAAGATGAATTGTTATTGAATAATATGTTGACTAATGAAAATAATTGGACTCTTCCTGAGCCAATTCCCGAGCTAATTGAGCCAGCTCCTGAGCCTATTCCTAAACCTACTCCGAAGAAGAGAGGTGTTCTATTTCTCAGTCCTGAAGATATGCAAGAGGCAAAGAAATCTATGAAAGAAAAAGGTATTAAAGCCCAAGATGTTAAGAATTTACCTCCTATTCAAGAAATACATGGTCTTAATATACCGTCGGTCAAAGAAATACATTGTCTTGATAACCCGACAGAGGTAGTAAAGGTAAATTCTCTCTATAGATATGATAAATTTGAAATCCCGTCTACTAAATTCCCTAGCCAATGTTTAGATGACTTTGATGACTTTATGGCTAGACAAGAAAGTTTTAATGCTTATGTTGGTAGAGAATTAAAGAGTAATGCTCACATGATTGGACGCTTGAGTGATTATATGGCTAGAGTTAAAGGTGAACTTAAACTCATTAGGAAATATGCTTCGATGGTTACCACTCAAGCGGAACAAGTACTTAAAGCTCAAAGTGATTTGCTCGATGAATTAAACAATAAACATGACTTTGTTGTTAGAGTGGCTACTAGAACTGGTAGAATGACTCAGGAACCTTTGTATCCTGAAGGCCACCCTAAGAGAATCGAGCAGGATTCTCAGAGAAATAATTTAGAGGCACCTAGTTCTTCTAAAAAGAAGAAAACGAAAAATGATAGGACTTTGCATGCTTCCAGTGAACTTGTTGTAGACACACCTGAGAATCCCAATGATATTTCTATTTCTGATGCTGAAACACAATCTGGTGATGAACATGAACCTAGTGATAATGTTAATGATAATATTCATGCTGATACTCAACCTAGCAATAATAATGATTTAGAGATTGAACCTGCTGTTGATCTTGATATCCCACAATCAAAGAATCAACGTTATGATAAGAGAGATTTTGTTGCTACGAAGCACGGTAAAGAAAGAGAACCATGGGTTCAGAACCCATGCCTTTTCCTCCTAAACCATCCAAGACAAAGGATGATGAGGATTTTCAGCGCTTTGCTGAAATGATTAGACCTATCTTCTTACGTGTGCGCTTAACTGATATCTTAAAGTAAATCCTTATGCTAAATATATGAAAGATATCATTACAAATAAAAGAAAGATATCGGATGCTGAAATTTCCACCATGCTTGCTAATTACACTTTTAAAGGTGAAATACCTAAGAAACTTGGAGACCCAGGGGTACCAACTATACCATGCTCCATTAAAAGAAACTATGTTAAAACTGCTTTATGTGATCTTGGAGCCGGTGTTAGTGTTATGCCTCTCTCTTCATATTGTGGACTTGAATTGAATAAGTTGAAACCTACTGAAATATCTTTGCAAATGGCTGAAAAATCAACTGCTATACCCGTCGGTATTTGTGAGTATGTGCCTGTTGTGGTTGCAAATGTCCCTATCTCAACGGACTTTGTTATTCTTGATATTCCCGAGGATGATAGTATGTCAATTATCCTTGGTAGACCTTTTTTGAATACTGCAGGGGCTGTGTAAGGCCCGGATAATTAAGCTACAGTGAAACTCTGCTAATGATGCCATGTCACCTTCGTTACTGTTGCTAATCTTTTATTAGTTCAAAACCGGTCGAAAAATCAAATTCAAAATATGACAAACAACAAAAGTTTTCAAACATCAAAACAAAAATGTTCGGGCAGGGCCAAATGTGGCATAGGTAATTATGGTGTAGAAGAAACAATTTTATAAAATACTTAATTGCCCTAAAACAAATAGAACAGAAAACAAAAAAAAACAAAAAAAAGAAAAGGAAAAGAAGAAACCCCCCTTCCCCCTGGGCCAAAGGGCCCAGCTAGCCAGCAGCCAGTCCGACCGGCCCAGCCGACCTAGCCCGCCTCCCTCGGTCGCTCCCTCTCCTTCCCTGTTCCCCCGACCAGGGTCGGAACAGGGGCGCGTCGCCACCGGACCCCCTCGTCGGCGTCGAGGAGGGGATAAGGTCGCCACGCCTCCGCCTCCTCGATCCCGCCTCCCACTCGCCCCCTCTCTCACCCTCGGTTCCTGCGCCACTCCTCCTCCCCTCAGATCCACCCCGCTCTCCTCCTCCCCACCGCGCCCGAACGCCGACATGGAACCGCCGCCGTGAAATGCGTGGCCTCAGCCATCGCCTCGCCTCGCCTGCGTGTCCATCGTCTCCGCCATCATCCTCCTCGTCGACCGGTGGCCGCAACTGGAACTCGGAGGCGCTGCTGCAACGGACCCCTTCTTCGACATCTCCGGTCGCCGTTGTTCTTCCCCAACTCCGGCGACACCCCCTGCTGCTACTAAACTACCACAGGCCATCTTGCGTGCCGCACGGTGAGCCCGTCCTCCTCCTGCTCCTCCTCGATAGGCCCCGCACCGTAGCTACCTCGTCGCCGTTGCCGTGAGCCCGTCACCGCGAAGCACCTCGCCGCCGTGGCTATACTCTTCGTCGTGCTTGCCTAAGCACGGCATCGTGTTCCTGGTGCTTCCAGGAACCCAACGCACCCGCGCACGCACTTCCCCGTGGCCCCTAGCCCCTAGCTCGTTGGGTGCCCGAAAGCGTCGCCGCCCGTGCTCGTCGCCGGCAGCCGTCCGGTGACCCCTTTGGTCCCGGGCTTGTGCCGTTGTGCTCGCGCACGCACGTAGGCCTCGCCCCGCCCTTCAGTTTGCCAAATAATGTGCCGCAGCGCCGTTTCCTCTCACGGCCAAACGCTGGCGTCCGCCGCGCCGCTCACTGCCGTCGCTACACGGCAACTCCGGCCGCGGTATCCCTACCGTTCGATGCGGCTTCGTCTATGCGTTTGAACGAACCCAGCCCCGCAACGAACCCAGCCCCGCAACGAACCTGGCCCCGCAGCCTCGCCTTCGCACTCGCTCGGGCCCCGGTGCTGACCTGGCGCCGCGGGTCCCACCGCCTGGGCCACTGACTGGTGGGCCCAGGGCCCTCTGTTGACCAGTTGACTGAGTCAACTGCTGGCTGGGCCGCCCCTGTCTCACTAACCTATAGGCCCCACCTCAATAAACGAAATAAATAAAAGGAATAATTAGTTAACTAAATAGTTTAGCTAATTAATACCCTAATCTCTCACTAACTACTGGGCCCCACCCTCTAATTAACTCATTTAGTTAGTTTTAAAACTCTGTTAATGTCCCTAACAATCACATGTGGGTCCCACTGGACCCACCTGTCTGGTTTGACCGGTCAGCCGACCAGTTGACCCGCTGACATCACTCTGATGTCATGCTTGTGTCATCAAACACTATTCTGGATAATGTTGGCTTTAAATAAATAATTAAAATCAGAAAATGATTTAAATCTTTAGAAAATCATATCTTTTAATCCGTAACTCGAATGAAAATACTTTCTACATGAAAGTTGCTCAGTACGACGAGACGAATCCGGATACGTAGCCCGTTCGTCCACCACACGCCCCTAGCATATCGAACACGCAACTTTACCCCTCCGGTACCTCTGCCCGAAAACGCGAAACACCGGGGATACTTTCCCGGATGTCCCCCCCCCTTCGCCGGTATCACCTACTACCGCGATTGGGCACACCTAGCATCACGCTTTGTCATGTCATGCCTCGTCATGCATTTGTTTGCATTGTATTTATTGTTTCTCCCCCCTCTTCTCTCGTTAGACACCGACACCGACGCCGCTGCTACCCAGTACGACTATGGAGTTGACGAGCCCTCCTTCTTGCCAGAGCAACCAGGCAAGCCCCCCCCCTTGATCACCAGATATCGCCTATTCTCCTCTATACTGCTTGCATTAGAGTACTGTAGCATGTTACTGCTTTCCGTTAATCCTATTCTGATGCATAGCCTGACATTGTTGCTACATCTGTTGGTACCTTACCTGCAATCCTAATACTTAGTATAGCATGCTAGTTTATCATCTATGGCCCTACATTCTTGTCGGTCTGCCTTGCTATACTATCGGGCCGTGATCACTTGGGAGGTGATCACAGGTATATACTATACATATATACATACTACAGATGGTGACTAAAGTCGGGTTGGCTCGAAGAGTACCCGCGAGTGATTCACGGATTGGGGGCTGACAGGACCTTTGTCCCGACGGCCCTCTGTGTGGATCTTTGTGGCGGAGCGACAGGGCAGGTTGAGACCACCTAGGCGAGAGGTGGGCCTGGCCCTGGTCGGCGTTCGCGCTTGCTTCATAATAACATGCTTAACGAGATCTTTGTATTTGATCTGAGTCTGGCCACTGGCCTATACACACTAACCAACTACGCGGGAAAGATATGGGCACTCGACGTCGTGGTATCAGCCAAAGCCTTCTAGACGTCTGCGACTGAGCGGCGTGCGCCAGATTGGTCCGCGTAACGTAACTTCCTTTGTAACTGAGGTTGCTAGGTCTGCTTCTGACCGCCCTCGCAACGTGCAGGTGTGTAATGGGCGATTGGCCCAGACCCCTGCGCCATAGGAGTTAGACCGGCGTGCTGACCTCTCTGTTAGGCCTAGGTGGGGCTGCGACGTGTTGATCTTCCGAGGCCGGGCATGACCCAGGAAAGTGTGTCCGGCCAAATGGGATCGAGCGTGTTGGGTTATGTGGTGCACCCCTGCAGGGAAGTTAATCTACTCGAATAGCCGTGTCCCTCGGTAAAAGGACGACCCGGAGTTGTACCTTGACCTTATGACAACTAGAACCGGATACTTAATAAAACACACCCAGACAAGTTTTTCACAGACAACCCGGTGATCGCTATTCCACAGGGCGACGAGGGGAGGATTGCTGGGTAGGATTATGCTATGCGTTGCTACTTGGAGGACTTCAATCTACTCTCTTCTACATGCTGCAAGACGGAGGCTGCCAGAAGCGTAGTCTTCGATAGGACTAGCTATCCCCCTCTTATTCTGGCATTCTGCAGTTCAGTCCACTGATATGGCCTCCTTACACATATACCCATGCATATGTAGTGTAGCTCCTTGCTTGCGAGTACTTTGGATGAGTACTCACGGTTGCTTTGCTCCCTCTTTCCCCCCGTTTTCCTCTTCTTCCCGGATGCCGCAACCAGACTTTGGAGCCCAGGAGCCAGACGCCACCGTCGATGACGACTACTACACTGGAGGTGCCTACTACTATGTGCAGGCTGCTGACGACGACCAGGAGTAGTTAGGAGGATCCCAGGCAGGAGGCCTGCGCCTCTTTCGATCTGTATCCCAGTTTGTGCTAGCCTTATTAAGGCAAACTTGATTACCTATGTCTGTACTTAGATATTGTTGCTTCCGCTGACTCGTCTATGATCGAGCACTTGTATTCGAGCCCTCGAGGCCCCTGGCTTGTAATATGATGCTTGTATGACTTATTTATGTTTTAGAGCTGTGTTGTGATATCTTCCCGTGAGTTCCTGATCTTGATCGTACACGTTTGCGTGCATGATTAGTGTACGATTGAATCGGGGGCGTCACAAGTTGGTATTAGAGCCAACTGCCTGTAGGAATCCCCCTTCCACACTCCTTCACTACTAGGGAAAAGCCTAGCAGCAGCGCGGGTTTTGGGCCTATTAGTAGCGCGGGGGCCGGCGCTACTAATAAGGCGCTACAGCTAACTTATAGCAGTAGCGCGGGTGCTACCCGCGCTACAGCTAATGTATAGCAGTAGCGTTGGTGAAAACCCGCGCTACTACTAATCTGTAATCTCTGAATTTTTTTTTTTTGAATTTTTTCGATTTTTTTGATTATTTTCCCCTAATTTTCAAATTTCTGAATTATTTTAACCTCAAATCTCTAATCACCTCTCATCGCTGCTCAATTTAATCTCTAATCACCCCTCATCATTCCAAATCATCTAACTTCCCGGACGGTCACCCATCCTCTCACTACTCCAGCCTGAGCACGCTTAACTTCCGGGTTCTATTCTCCCTCATTTCCAAGTCTGCACTTGTTGTTTTCCTGACAATAGTAAGATGTCAATCCTATTAACCTCAGGAATTTAGCTTGAGCATGAAGTCACACATTTCACTATTTGAGTTTGAAACTATTATTTTAAAAAATTAGTAACACTAATATTTCTTGAATAATTAGTTTGACCACAGTTTGACTACAGTTTGACCAGATTGGACCGTACTTTGACCAGATTTGACCAAAATTCAAAAAACTAAAATAATTATTTAGTAACATTTATATTCTTGAATAATTAGTTTGACCATAGTTTGACCAGATTTAACAAAAATTAAAAAAACTGATTTTTTTTGAATTTTTTTGCCTCCAGATCTTAAAAGCCTCATAATTTTTTTGTTAGGTTTTTGAGGATTTTAAAAATGTTTAACGGGGTTCCCCCAGTTAAATGCGGATGTAACTTTTCGAGTAGATGATTTTTCATATACAAAACTTTTTCATCCGAGTTCGTATGCAAAAGTTATGGCCATTTTACAAATTTCCAAAGAGATTTTGCAAATAAAGTCGAAATTCATATTTGTAAATTTTCCTAACAACTAGACCACTTATCACATGGGCGACTTATTTTCTTTTATTTTTTTGACATTTTTATCATTTTCTTTTATTTTTTTAAACTGAAAAGGCGGT
>NC_041381.1:325397624-325436273 GCF_002162155.2 Triticum dicoccoides
GTAGCGCGGGTTTATAACCGTCGCTACTACTATGGCATGGTCCAGGGGCCACTTAGTAGTAGCGAGGGTTAAAAACCCGCGCTACTGCTATCAACTTAGTAGTAGCGAGGGTTAAAAACCTGCGCTACTACTATGGCATATATCGGGGGGCACGGTAGAGACCGCTTAGTAGTAGCGAGGGTTACAAACCCGCGCTGCTGCTATCAACTTAGTAGTAGCGAGGTTTAAAAACCTGCGCTGCTAGTAAGTAGCAGTAGCGAGGGTTTTTAACCCTCGCTGCTGCTAAGATTCTGTGTATAGGCTTTTCCCTAGTAGTGCTTGGCCGAAGTCGAGTCTAGTCACTACAAAACTTTTACTAACTTGGTTGTGTGCCTTACGGGCCCACGTCGCCATTGGTTGGTATTAGGATCTTTTACTCCTCGACCTTTACTCTGGGGCTCTGAACTCTCTCCTACTCGGGTTAAACGAATTTACTAACTCTAACATTAGGATCCCGTTACCACGTTCACCCCAAATCTGGATAAGCCATAGTTATTCTGTAGGATAGTATTTTGAATAGTACCCACATTATCATTTGACTCCATTGAAACATCTTTGTTTTCAAATGGAACCCACGAGGCAGGTCATGCGCCACACGGCGGCCATTGGTGCCTCAGGATCACCTGTTGTGCTAGCTGAGATGATGACCTATCTGGGTTATCGCTGGCACCCTGAGTACACCGTCTATGAGGAGTACCAGGACTTTAACTAGGAGCAGTACCGTGCCATCGTCAACCTCTACTCTCGGGAGTATGACTCCACTACTGGGCTGCACACCGCTCATGGTGTTGGAGTGACCATCGAGATGGCAGTTCACGATGCTGCGTATGCTGCTCTAACACGTCTTCGTGGGGAGTATCGGGCGTTGGACACTTCCCCTTTCAGGCACATTGCTATCGCATCCGACGTTGGTGCGAAGGGATACTACACTGCTGCCTACTCCACCGTCACCCGAGAGCCCTTCCACCATCAGAGCCTGGTTCTACATGCTGATGGGCTGGACCGAGCTAACCGAGCTCTTCGCCACGAGTTGTACACCACTCGTCAGCACCTTTACAGGGCTCTGACGCTGTTGCACCCCTTTGTTCTATCTAGACAGCTGTCGCGTTCTGCGATCTACCCAGCTAGGACCGTGATGCCCGACGGTGTCGGTTGGCCAAAGGTGGGAGGCTGCTCTCCCGCACTTGGTCCTCTTCTGCCACCTGGGTGGGTTCTACACCAGAGTATGCGCGGCCCCCAGGCCGCTGACGTGGACTATCCGTTGCCTCACTACCAGTTGTCAGGCTACGACTACCACCACAGTACCTCCTGGGACTGATGTAGTCTTGCTTATTAGTATTAGATGCATTCGCCGCGAGCCTGCGTGCCTCCTATGATGATTTAGCTTATGTACTGAACACTGTGTACTGAACTCTATGTCCGACCCCTTTTGTAAGTTATGCCGACTACTATGTAGTATCTATCGTGCTCTTTTCATTATGCATGTTTCATCATGAATGATTCTTGTCTATGCAAATTTCTCAATGCTGAACTACCCTGTTATATATTAGCAGGATGGTTAGACCAGCTGGTCGTGGTCGTGGCGGCAACGCCCCACCACCGCCTGAGTACATGGCTGGTATGGTCCAACAGCTCGAGATGAATCGCCAGTTCATGGAGAATATGATGGCTCAGTTCCCTCGCCCCAATATGAACGAGCAGCCAGCCCAAGTGACTCTGCAGGATTTCATGCGCCTCAACCCAACCGTGTACTGCAGCTCAACTCAGCCGCTGGATGCTGATGACTGGCTCTGTGACATCACCTATGAGATGGAGTCTGCTGAGGTAGCCCCTGCCCGCTATGTCACCTTTGCTTCCTTCTTTCTGAAGGGACCCGCAACTCAATGGTGGGACAGCCATGGGCGTACTCTGCCAGTTGGGACCATCATCACCTGGCCAGACTTTCAAGCTGCTTTTCATGACCGCTTCATTCCTCAGGGGATCATGGACAGGAAGAAGGGTGAGTTCCGCAACCTCACCCAGGGCAACAAAACTGTGGAAGCTTATCAGCGGGAGTTTCTAGACTTGTCCCGCTATGCTGAAGAAGACATTGCAACTGATGCACGTAGACAGGAGAAGTTCTGTGACGGCCTTCAAGCTGACATCAAGCTCGCACTTCTGGTGCATGACTTTACCGATTTTGCCACCTTGGTGAACAAGGCCATCAATGTCGAGACTGGTCTGCAGGAACACCAGAGCTCTCACAGGCGCAACCGTGACACGGGCTCATCTTCGGGCCCGCCCTCGCAGAAGCGTAAGATATGGATCCTGAACAACATGTACCGTCCAAATGCACCTACCCCAAGGCAGACCTATGCTGCACCTCGTCTGCCTCCTCCACCATCTAGGCAGCCAAGGCTTCCAGCTCCACCACCTGGAGCACCTGTTCCCACTCCCAATAATGGTTTGTGCTACAAGTGTGGTCAACCAGGTAACCTTGCCAGGAACTGCTATCAGAATCAGAACCAGAATCAACTGGCCCTTCCAGCAGATGGCCGTGGAAACAACCAGGCCCGCAACAACAATGCCAAATCCTATGGATGTGTTCATGCCAACCACGTTGATCTGAACGAAGCTCAAGACCAGCCTGCTACTGTGATGGGTACACTCGTCGTAAATTCAGTACCAGCATCTGTTTTATTTGATACAGGAGCATCGCATTCATTCATGTCAGAAGATTTTGCATTCATGCATGGCATTAAAAGTGAAGATACGAACGCTTCACTATTAGTACACACCCCTACGGGCCAATGTCGGACCTCCATGATTTGCAACGATGTCCCCGTTGAAATCAAAGGACTAGAATTCCTTGTCTCTCCCATCGTACTAAAGTCCTGTAGCATTGATCTCATTATGGGAATGAATTGGTTAAAGGCGCATACTGCTTCTATAGTTTGCGCTACTAAGACCGTCCATCTGCTTCACCCTTCTGATGAAATAATTAGCTACAATGCTCGTCTGGTTCAGAATGCCGAGGCAAGGCTTTATGCCTTGAACGCATTGAATGCTGCACCCCTCGAGGGCATTGAAAACATTCCTGTCGTTCGCGAATTCCAAGACGTCTTTCCTGAAGAACTTCCAGGGATTCCCCCTGCTAGAGCTGTTGAATTCATCATTGACTTAAAACCAGGCACCACTCCTATAGCCAAACGACCTTACAAGATGCCGCCGCATGAACTCATTGAGCTTAAGGAGGAAATCGACAAATCTCTGCGAAGTGGTTTCATTCGCCCAAGTTGCTCTCCTTGGGGAGCACCTTCTCTCTTTGTCAAGAAGAAGGATGGGACAAACCGATTGGTCCAAGACTACCGTCCTATTAACCAAGCTACCATTCTGAACAAATATCCTCTTCCTCGGGTCAATGATCTATATGATCAACTGGCTGGTTCGTTAGTGTTCTCTAAACTCGACTCGAGGTTGGGTTACCACCAGATCCGTGTTCGTGAAGAAGATATCCCGAAGACCGCATTTGTGACTCGCTATGATTCATACGAGTACACCCTCATGTCTTTTGGATTAACTAATGCTCCAGCCACCTTCTCTCGTCTGATGAACTATATCTTTATGGAATACCTCGACAAGTTTGTCGTGGTTTATCTAGATGATATCCTTGTATATTCCAAGAATGAAGAAGAACATGCTGAACATCTTCGTCTTGTTCTGGAAAAGCTTAGAGAGCATCAACTATATGCCAAGTTCTCCAAATGTGAATTCTGGCTACCCAAAGTAACCTATCTTGGGCATGTCATCTCTAAGGATGGTATTGCTGTCAACCCTGAACGAGTTCAGGCTATTCTAGATTGTACTCCGCCGAAGAATGTCAAGCAAGTCAGAAGTTTTCTCCGAATCGCCAGCTATTGCCGTTGATTTGTCGAGAACTTCTCCAAGATCGCTAGACCTCTGACTAACCTGCTTCATAAGGGCGTCAAGTTTGAGTGGACGGAAAAGTGTCAGGAAAGTTTCCAGGCACTCAAAGACAAGTTGACCTCTGCCCCAGTGCTTGCTCCTCCAGATACCAAGAAGGACTTCGTCATTTATTGTGATGCTTCACGTCAAGGCCTAGGCGTTGTCCTAATGCAGGAGCGTAAAGTGATTGCTTATGCCAATCGGCAATTGCGCCCTCACGAAGAGAACTACCCAGTTCGCGACCTTGAGCTTGCTGCTGTTATACACACACTCAAACAGTGGCGACATTACCTTCTCGGTAATCGTTGCGAGATCTTCACCGACCACCAAAGTCTGAAGTATCTATTTACTCAACCAGATCTGAACCTCCGTCAGCAGAGATGGATGGAGATTGTTGCAGATTTTAACCTGGGTATTTCGTATACCCCAGGCAAGGCTAATGTAATGGCTGATGACTTGAGCCACAAGTCTTACTACAACCACCTCCAGGTTCACAAAGTCCAGCCCTCGCTTGTTGAAGAATTCAGAAAGCTGAACCTCCATATTGTTCCTCCTGGTGCACTCGCTCCCCCTCATCCGGAGTTTCGCAAGATGAACCTCCATGTTGTTTCCCGGGGTTCTCTCAATACCATAGTTGCTAGATCAGATCTTGTGGACACCATCAAATGGATACAGAAATGTGACGATGAAGTCGAGAGGATTAAACGTTATCTCGCAGAAGGAAAGCCCTCATTCTTCACTGTTGATGACGTAGACACCTTATTCTTCAAAGGTCGCCTAGTGGTACCGAGTAAGAGGGAAAACCTGAATCTGACTCCAAGGGTTATGAAAGAAGCTCATGATACACCTTTGTCTATTCATCCCGGTAGCACCAAGATGTACCAAGACATTCGTCAAAGATTCTGGTAGTCTAATATGAAGCAAGATATTGCTCGTTATGTTGCTGAGTGTGACGTTTGTCGTCGTATCAAAGCAGAGCATCAAAGGCCTGCTGGAACTCTACAACCTATCTCTATTCCTGAATGGAAATGGGACCATGTTGAAATGGACTTCGTCACTGGATTCCCCAATTCGCAGAAAGGTAATGATGCTATTCTTGTCGTCATTGACCGGCTTTCTAAAGTTGCACATTTTCTGGCTGTCAAGGAAACGATCACTGCTAGTCAGCTGGAAAACCTCTACATGTCCAGAATTGTCTCGCTTCACGGTATTCCATTGGTAATCAGTTCAGACCGAGGCAGTTTATTCACTTCAAGATTCTGGGCAAGTTTCCAAGAAGCTATGGGGACTCGTCTGTCTTTCAGCACTGCTTTTCATCCTCAGTCGCAAGGGCAAGTTGAACGTGTCAACCAAGTTCTCGAAGACATGCTTCGAGCTTGTGTTATTTCCTTCGGCAAGAAATGGGAGGAATCTCTCCCGTATGCCGAGTTCTCTTATAATAATAGCTATCAAGCTAGTCTAAAGATGACCCCCTTCGAAGTGTTATATGGACGAAAGTGCTGAACCCCTCTGAATTGGTCAGAAACTGGGGAACGTCCACTCCTCGGTCCGGATATTATCCAACATGCCGAAGAACAAAGTCCGCATTATTCGCGAGAATCTCAAGACTGCTCAGTCACGTCAGAAGAGTCAGTATGACCGTCATCATAAGGACATGGTCTATCAACCTGGCGAAAAGGCTTATCTTCGAGTTACACCAATGAAGGGTGCTCACTGCTTCGGGATCAAGGGCAAGCTAGCTCCTCGCTATATTGGTCCTTTCGCTATTCTGGAAAGGCGTGGAAAAGTGGCGTATCAACTAGAACTTCCGCCGAACCTTTCTCAGGTTCACGATGTGTTCCACGTGTCATATCTACGCCGTTGCTTCAAGGACCCAATCCGAGGAGTGGATCATGAAGTGCTCGAATTGCAACAGGACCTCTCCTATAAAGAGCATCCGGTTCACATTCTCGACCAAGCTGAACGCCGCACACGTCAGAAGGCGATCAAGTTCCTCAAAGTTCAATGGTCGCACCATTCTAAAGATGAAGCCACTTGGGGACGTGAGGATCGTCTGCGCGAAGAATACCCCGCACTGTTTCCATCTACCTCCTAAATCTCGAGACGAGATTTCTTGTAGTAGAGGAGATTTGTAACGCCCGGATAATTAAGCTACGGTGAAACTATGCTAATGATGCCACGTCACCTTCGTTACTGTTGCTAATCTTTCATTAGTTCAAAACCGGTCCAAAAATCAAATTCAAAATATGACAAACAACAAAAGTTTTCAAACATCAAAACAAAAATGTTCGGGCAGTGCTAAATATGGCATAGGTAATTATGGTGTAGAAGAAATAATTTTATAAAATACTTAATTTCCCTAAAATAAATAGAACAGAAAACAAAACAAAAAAAATGAAAAGAAGAAACCCCCCTTCCCCCTGGGCCAAAGGGCCCAGCTAGCCAGCAGCCAGTCCGACCGGCCCACCCGGCCTGGCCCGCCTCCCTCGGTCACTCCCTCCCCTTCCCTGTTCCCCCGACCAGGGTCGGAACAGGGGCGCGTCGCCACCGGACCTCCTCATCGGCGTCGAGGAGGGGATAAGGTCGCCACGCCTCCGCCTCCTCGATCCCGCCTCCCACTCGCCCCCACTCTCGCCCTCGGTTCCTGCGCCACTCCCCCTCCCCTCAGATCCACCCCGCTCTCCTCCTCCCCACCGGGCTCGAACGCCGACATGGAACCACCGCCGTGAAACGCATGGCCTCAGCCATCGCCTCACCTCGCCTGCGTGTCCATCGTCTCCGCCATCGTCCTCCTCGTCGACCGGTGGCCGCGGCTGGAGCTCGGAGGCGCGGCTGCAACGGCCCCCTTCTTCGACATCTCCAGTCGCTGCCGTTCTTCCCCAACTCCGGCGACACCCCCTGCTGCTACTAAACTACCACGGGCCATCTTGCGAGCCGCATGGTGAGCCCCTCCTCCTCCTGCTCCTCCTTGATAGGCCCCGCACCGTAGCTACCTCGTCGTCGTTGCCGTGAGCCCGTCACCGCGGAGCACCTCGCCGTCATGGCCATACTCTCCGTCGTGCTCGCCTGAGCACGGCATCGTGTTCCTGGTGCTTCCAGCAACCAAATGCACCCGCGCACGCACTTCCCCGTGGCCCCTAGCCCCTAGCTCGTTGGGTGCCCGAACGCGTCGCCGCCCGTGCTCGTCGCCGGCAGCCGTCCGGTGACCCCTTTGGTCCCGGGCTCGTGCCATTGTGCTCGCGCACACACGTAGGCCTCGTCCCGCCCTTCAGTTTGCCAAATAACACGCTGCAGCGCCATTTCCTCTCACGGCCGAACGCCGGCGTCCGTCGCGCCGCTCGCTGCTGTCGCTACACGGCAACTCCGGCCGCGGTATCCCTACCGTTTGACGCGGCTTCGTCTCTGCATTTGAACGAACCCAGCCCCGCAACGAACCCAGCCCCGCAGCCTCGCCTTCGCACTCGCTCGGGCCCCGGCGTCCGCCCCGCTCATCGCCGGCGACAGCTCCGGCGACCTCGAGACGAACGGCCCACGCCACTAGATGCGCCTCTTTGTGCTTGTTCGAACGAGCCCATGCGCGTGCTGATCCGTGCCCTATGCACATTTTCCGGTGAACTCCGGCAGGTCAGCGCCGTGCATTTGGTCGCCGGCGGAGAGAGCCGCCGTGCTGACCTGGCGCCGCGGGTCCTACCGCCTGGGCCACTGACTGGTGGGCCCAGGACCCTCTGTTGACCAGTTGACTGAGTTAACTGCTGACTGGGCCACCCCTGTCTCACTGACCTATAGGCCCCACCTCAATAAACGAAATAAATAAAAGGAATAATTAGTTAACTAAATAGTTTAGCTAATTAAAACCCTAATCTCTCACTGACTACTGGGCCCCACCCTCTAATTAACTCATTTAGTTAGTTTTAAAACTCTGTTAATGTCCCTAACAATGACATGTGGGTCCCACTGGACCCACCTGTCTGGTTTGACCGGTCAGCCGACCAATTGACCCGCTGACATCACTCTGATGTCATGCTTGCGTCGTCAAACATTGTTCTGGATAATGTTGGCTTTAAATGAATAATTAAAATCAAAAAATGATTTAAATCTTTAGAAAATCATATCTTTTAATCCGTAACTCGGATGAAAATACTTTCTACATGAAAGTTGCTAAGAACGACGGGACGAATCCGGATACGTAGCCCGTTCATCCACCACACGCCCCTAGCACATCGAACACGCAACTTTCCCCCTTCGGTACCTCTGCCCGAAAACGCGAAACACCGGGGATACTTTCTCGGATGTTTCCCCCCTTCGCCAATATCACCTACTATCACGATTGGGCACACCTAGCATCACGCTTTGTCATGTCATGCGTCGTCATGCATTTGTTTGCAATGTATTTATTGTTTCTCCCCCCTCTTCTCTCGTTAGACACCGAGACCGACGCCGCTGCTACCCAGTACGACTACGGAGTTGACGACCCCTCCTTCTTGCCAGAGCAACCAGGCAAGCCCCCCCCCCTTGATCACCAGATATCGCCTATTCTCCTCTATACTGCTTGCATTAGAGTAGTGTAGCATGTTACTGCTTTGCGTTAATCCTATTCTGATGCATAGCCTGACATTGTTGCTACATCTGTTGGTACCTTACCTGCAATCCTAATACTTAGTATAGCATGCTAGTTTATCATCTGTGGCCCTACATTCTTGTCGGTCTGCCTTGCTATACTATCGGGCCGTGATCACTTGGGAGGTGATCACAGGTATATACTATACATATATACATACTACAGATGGTGACTAAAGTCGGGTTGGCTTGAAGAGTACCCGCGAGTGATTCACGGATTGAGGGCTAAAAGGACCTTTGTCCCAACGGCCCTCTGTGTGGATCTTTGTGCCGGAGCGACACGGCCCTCTATATGGGCACTCGATGTCGTGGTATCAGCCGAAGCCTTCTAGACGTCAGCGACTGAGCGGCGCGCGCCAGATTGGACCGCGCGTGACTTCCTTTGTAATGGAGGTTGCTAGGTCTGCTTCCGGCCGCCCTCGCAACATGCAGGTGTGAAATGGGCGATGGGCCCAGACCCCTGCCCCATAGGAGTTAGACCGGCATGCTGACCTCTCTGTTAGGCCTAGGTGGGGCTGCGACGTGTTGATCTTCCGAGGCCGGGCATGACCCAGGAAAGTGTGTCCGGCCAAATGGGATCGAGCGTGTTGGGTTATGTGGTGCACCCCTGCAGGGAAGTTAATCTATTCGAATAGCCATGTTCCTCGGTAAAAGGACGACCCGGAGTTGTACCTTGACCTTATGACAACTAGAACCGGATACTTAATAAAACACACCCAGACAAGTTCCACAGCCAACCCGGTGATCGCTTTTCCACAGGGCGACGAGGGGAGGATCGCCGGGTAGGATTATGCTATGCGTTGCTACTTGGAGGACTTCAATCTACTCTCTTCTACATGCTGTAAGACAGAGGCTGCCAGAAGTGTAGTCTTCGATAGGACTAGCTATCCCCCTCTTATTCTGGCATTATGCAGTTCAGTCCACTGATATGGCCCCCTTACACATATACCCATGCATATGTAGTGTAGCTCCTTGCTTGCGAGTACTTTGGATGAGTACTCATGGTTGCTTTTCTCCCTCTTTTCCCCCGTTTTCCTCTTCTTCCTGGATGCCGCAACCAGACTTTGGAGCCCAGGAGCCAGACGCCACCGTCGACGACGACTACTACATTGGAGGTGCCTACTACTACGTGCAGGCTGCTGACGACGACCAGGAGTAGTTAGGAGGATCCCAGGCAGGAGGCCTGCGCCTCTTTCGATCTGTATCCCAGTTTGTGCTAGCCTTCTTAAGGCAAACTTGTTTACTGATGTCTATACTCAGATATTGTTGCTTCCGCTGACTCATCTATGATTGAGCACTTGTGTTCGAGCCCTCGAGGCCCCTGGCTTGTAATATGATGCTTGTATGACTTATTTATGTTTTAGAGTTGTGTTGTGATATCTTCCCGTGAGTCCCTGATCTTGATCATACACGTTTGCGTGCATGATTAGTGTACGCTTGAATCGGGGGCGTCACAGGCTGTTATTGATTGCAACAAAGGCAATGTCAATTTTCATGTTAATGGAAATGAGCATATGGTACACTTTTCGAGGAAACAACCTCAAGTTCATAGCATCAATTCTATTGGAAAAAGTCCAACTATCATATTTGGAGGTTTTGAATTTCCTCTTCCTACTGTCAAGAAAAAATATGATATTCTTATTATTGGGTATGTTCATATCCCCGTTGAGGTAACCTAGTGTTATTCGAAATTTCTCCGATTCCATGTTATTCAGAATGAGTTTGTTAACAAGACTTGATCAACCTTGTTAGTGGATTCCTTTTGATGATCATGAGATGGATCAAACTAGAAGGCGCAACCTTCTGTACCCTCTTTTTACTTTCTGATATTTAGAATAAATAAAGCAAAAATAGTATTATCTGTCTGTTTTCTGATTTATCCGTGCAATAAAAAAAATATCCTAAAAATAAAAGTTCTCCAAATGCCCTGCAAATTTAGTATGATTTTTTATGGAATATTTGAGGATTTTAGGCACTGAGAACACAGCAGGGGGGACAAGCACCTGGCCACGAGGGTCCAGGGCGCGCCCCCTCCCCCTGGGTGCACCCCCTGCCTCGTGGGCCCATGGTGGCCCCCCTCCACTTATTCCTGCACCCACACACTCCATCTTCCTCCAAAAAATCCCCATCCAGCTCAAGCACGAGTTCTAGCTCATTTTGCTGCGATTTTCGATCTCCTTGCTCAAAGCTCCATTCACAAATCTGCTTTGGAGATTGTTGCTTGGTACGTAGCTCCTCCATTGTTCCAATTAGTTTTTGTTCTAGTGCTTTATTCATTGCAAATTTTTGCTGCCTGGGTGACCCTGTTCTTGAGCTTGCATGTCAAATTTATGAGCTTCCAAGTAATTCTAAAGCATGATATAGGCTCTAGGCACTTGTGGGAGTAGTTCCTATCAATCTTGTTTAGTTTGATTCACTTTTATTTTTAATTACTAAAAATTTCAGAAATTTTTCAGAGGAAGAAATATGTCTAGGAAAATGTACCAAGGTGGTTCTTCAAGAAAGCAAGGACCCGGGCGCGCTATGCGTGAGCAAGATGATGACCACTAAGGGAAGCTGATGTGCGGCCTTGTGAATGGCCGTCACAAGAGTTCATGGTAAATGCTGGCATCAATGATGAATTTGATGCATATGTGCATAATGCCGATCTTGGGGACTTCATGCAAGATAAGTGTCCTCAGTACTACCAATTGACTGATTCATTCGTGAAAAGATTTAAATTTACATCTCCGTGTAATTCTCAGAATGTCCTGTTTGATATTTATGATCAATCTTATACCATGGACCTAGAAGATTTTACAACTGCTTGCAAACTCCCACTGTGGGGCAATGTTAATGAACCCCAAAAATCTGAATATAAAGATTTTCTGGCTAGTATCACTGTGGGAGAATCTAGGGATATAGCACAAGCTACCATAGGGAGCTTTCATTTTCCTGCTATACATTATTTTGCTCTCTTCATTGGTAGATGCATTAATGGTAAATATGAAGCATGTCGCATGTGTGTCCCTGATCTTTGTGTTCTTAAGAGTGCTGTATTAGGTAATAAAGATTACATCTTCGGGGCGATTGTTGCATGTAGGTTGCATAATAATGGTTTAGTTGGAGGGATTTATGCGACCCGTGTTGCTAATTATCTTTGTATACCCCCACGTGAGGGTGATATGGAGTTGCCTCCCGCTTATTTAGATTATGACGCGATGGTCCGACATCGTTTTCTTTTGAGGAATGAACAATTCCTCCAGTATCGACTAATCTTTAACAGATGGTGCACTGTCCATGTTACTCTCCCTGCTCCTTCCCTTTTTGATTACCAGGCAAAAATAAGATATGTTGTAACCAGGGAGGAGGCAACTGAACACGAGAGGAGAGCGGAGGCAGCTCGCCAACATGCCGCAGCTCAGGAGGCATTGGCTGTTGCATCTCAGTACGACCCTAGTTATAACTTCGGATATCAGCCAGGCTATCCTTGGCATTAGACCAACTTAGCCCAAAGGCCTAAGCTTGGGGGAGTACGTATTTCTCACCGACTTTACATTCATGTTCACACACTTATTCTAGTGGTCGGTGCTCATACTTTTTCATTGTACTATTCTCGTTCTTCTTTTGCTTGTTGGGAGCTTTCCCGTGTAAATAGTTTTATTTATTATCTTTCTTTTGGGGGTCGAGAGGAGAAGACCATATTGAAAATGTTTAGTGGCTCTGATATGCATGATTGTTGATTTAACTTAGAGCCCATATTACCTTGTCTTCTCCCTTGAATTGAATGCTTGCAGATTCCAGCTTAGTCCAATGCACGTGCACTATTATTATTATCCACACCATTCGGTCGTGCAAGTGAAAGGCAATAATGACGATATATGATGGACTGATCGAGATGAGAGAAGCTGGTATGAACTCGACCTCTCTTGTTTTTGTAAATATGATGAGTTCATCATTCCTGATTCAGCCTATTATGAATAAACATGTTTCCAATGACAATTAGAGATTATAGTTGCTTATGCCATGCTTAATTAGCTAGGAGCTTATAATGGTTTACATTGCGTGCCAACATGCTATTAAAATGGTTGTGATGTGGTATGATAGGGAGGTATCCTCCTTTGAATGATTCGAGTGACTTGACTTGGCACATGTTCACGCATGTAGTTGAAACAAATCAACATAGCCTTCACGATATTTATGTTCATGGTGGATTATATCCGACTCATGCTTGCACTCAGTGTTAATTAATTTTAATGCATGTTCATGACTGTTGTCGCTCTCTCAGTTGGTCGCTTCCCAGTCTTTTGCTAGACGTCACCTGTACTAAGCGGGAATACTGCTTGTGCATCCAAACTCCATAAACCCCAAAGTTATTCCATATGAGTCCACCATACCTTCCTATATGCGGTATTTACCTGCCATTCCAAGTAAATTTGTATGTGCCAAACTCCAAACCTTCAAATTAAATTCTATTTTGTATGCTCGAGCAGCTCATGTTTCAACTAGGGTTGTCTATATCTTCCATGCTAGGTGGGTTATTCTCAAGGGGAGCGGACTCCGCTCCTCATTCACGAGAAAATGGTGGTAACCGGGATGCCCAGTCCCATGATCAAAAAGATCAAAGCAAATCGAAATAATTAAACAAAACTCCCCCATGGATGTTGCCATGGATTGATGCTTGTTGGTGGTGGGGGAGTATAAACTTTACCATTCTGTTTGGGAACCGCCTATAATTTATGTAGCATGGAAGATATCGAGATCTCATAGTTGTTATGTTGACAGTGAAAGTATACCGCTCAAAATGTTATTCATCTCTATTTTAAAATCGATCTCTGGCACCTCTACAAATCCCTGCTTCCTCCGCGAAGGGCCTATCTCTTTACTTTTATGTTGAGTCATCACCCTCTTATTAAAAAGCACCCACTGGAGAGCACATTGTCATTTGCATGCATTACTATTAGTTTATATTGGGTATGACTTGACTGGATCTCTTTTACCATGAATTACAATCTTTAGTCAGTCCTTGATCTTTAAAGGTGCTCTTCATTTATGTTTTGCGGTCTCAAAAAGGGCTAGCGAGATACCATCTTGTTATATCATATTATGATTGTTTTGAGAAAGTGTTGTCATCCGAGTTTTATTATTATTGCTTGCTAGTTGATTATGCCATTGATATGAGTAAACATGAGACCTAAGTGTTATTGTGAATATGGTTAGTTCATAATCTTTGCTGAAAACTTGAATGCTGGCTTTACATATTTACAACAACAAGAGCAAACAGAGTTTGTAAAAGTTTTTTTTTATCACTTTCAGTTTGTCAACTGAATTGCTTGAGGACAAGCAAAGGTTTAAGCTTGGGAGAGTTGATACGTCTCCAACGTATCTACTTTTCCACACACTTTTTACCTTGTTTTGGACTCTAAGTTGCATGATTTGGATGAAACTAACCCAGACTGACGCTGTTTTCAGCAGAACTGCCATGGTATTGTTTATTGTGCAGAAAACAAAAGTTCTCGGAATGACCTGAAAATCCACGGAGATAACTTTTGGAAAATATAAAAAATACTAGCGAAAGAATCAAGGCCAGGGGGCCCATGGGCGCGCCCCCTCCCCCTGGGCGCGCCCCCCTGTCTCGTGGGCCCCCTGGTGCTCCACCGACCTCAACTCCAACTCTATATATTCCATTTCGTGGAGAAAAAATAGAGAGAAAGTTTCATCGTGTTTTACGATACGGAGCCGCCGCCAAGCCCTAATCTCACTCGGGAGGGCTGATCTGGAGTCCGTTCGGGGCTCCGGAGAGGGGGGATCGTCGTTGTCGTCATCATCAACCATCCTCCATCACCAATTTCATGATGCTCGCCACCGTGCATGAGTAATTCCATCGTAGGCTAGCTGGATGGTGATGGGTTGGATGAGATTTACCATGTAATCAAGTTAGTTTTGTTAGGGTTTGATCCCTAGTATCCACTATGTTCTGAGATTGATGTTGCTATGACTTTGCTATGCTTAATGCTTGTCACTAGGGCCCGAGTGCCATGATTTCAGATCTGAACCTATTATGTTTTCATGAAAATATGTGAGTTCTTGATCCTATCTTGCAAGTCTATAGTCACCTACTATGTGTTATTATCCGAGAACCCCGAAGTGACAATAATCGGGATACTTCTCGGTGATGACCGTAGTTTGAGGAGTTCATGTATTCACTATGTGTTAATGCTTTGGTCCGATACTCTATTAAAAGGAGGCCTTAATATCCCTTAGTTTCCATTAGGACCCTGATAACCCACAAGTATAGGGGGTCGCAATAGCTTTCGAGGGTAGAGTATTCAACCCAAATTTATTGATTCGACACAAGGGGAGCCAAAGAATATTCTTGAGTATTAGCAGTTGAGTTGTCAATTCAACCACACCTGGATAACTTAGTATTTGCAGCAAAGTGTTTAGTAGCAAAAGTGGTATGATAATAAAGGTAACGGTAACAAAAGTAAAGATAAATGTTTTGGGGTTTTTGTAGTAGTTGTAACATTAGCAACGGAAAGGTAAATAAGCGAAGAACAATATGTGAAAAGCTCGTAGGCAATGGATCAGTGATGGATAATTATGCCAGATGTGATTCCTCATGCAATAGTTATAACATAGGGTGATATAGAACTAGCTCCAATTCATCAATGTAATGTAGGCATGTATTCCGCAAAAATAGTCATACGTGCTTATGGAAAAGAACTTGTATGATGTCTTTTGTCCTACCCTCCCGTTGCAGTGGGGTCCTTACCGAAACTAAGGGATATTAAGGCCTCCTTTTAATAGAGAACCGGAACAAAGCATTAGCACATAGTGAATACATGAACTCCTCAAACTACGGTCATCACCGAGAAGTATCCCGATTATTGTCACTTCGGGGTTGTCAGATCATAACACATAATAGGTGACTATAGACTTGCAAGATAGGATCAAGAACACACATATATTCATGAAAACATAATAGGTTTAGATCTGAAATCATGGAACTCGGGACCTAGTGACAAGCATTAAGCATAGCAAAGTCATAGCAACATCAATCTCAGAACATAGTGGATACTAGGGATCAAACCCTAACAAAACTAACTTGATTACATGGTAAATCTCATCCAACCCATCACCGTCCAGCAAGCCTATGATGGAGTTACTCACGCCTGGAGGTGAGCATCATGAAATTGGTGATGGAGGATGGTTGATGATGACGACGGCGACGAATCCCCCTCTTCGGAGCCCCGAACGGACTCCAGATCAGCCCTCCCGAGAGAGATTAGGGCTTGGCGGCGGCTCCGTGTCGTGAAACGCGATGAAACTTTCTCTCTGATTTTTTTCTTCCCGAACGTGAATATAAGGAGTTGGAGTTGAGGTCGGAGGAGGTCCAGGGGGCCCACGAGGTAGGGGGCCGCGCCGTAGGGGGGGGCGCGCCCCCTGTCTCGTGGACAGGCCGTGGGCCCCCTGGCACTAATTCTTTCGCCAAAAATTCTTATTAACTCCAAAAAGTGCCTCCATGGATTTCCAGGACATTCCGAGAACTTTTATTTTCTACACATAAAACAACATCATGGCAGTTCTGCTGAAAACAGCGTCAGTCCGGGTTAGTTTCATTCAAATCATGCAAGTTAGAGTCCAAAACAAGGGCAAAAGTGTTTGGGAAAGTAGATACGTTGGAGACGTATCAACTCCCCCAAGCTTAAACCTTTGCTTGTCCTCAAGCAATTCAGTTAATAAAATGAAAGTGATAAAGAAAAACTTTTACAAACTCTGTTTGCTCTTGTTGTTGTAACATGAAAAGCCAGCATTCAAGTTTCAGCAAATATTATGAACTAACCATACTAACAATAACACATAGGTCTCACAATTACTCATATCAATAGCATAATCAGCTAGCGAGCCATAATAATAAAATCCGGGTGACAAGGCTTTCTCAAAATAATCATAACATGATATAACAAAATGGTATCTCGCTAGCCCTTTCTGAGACCGCAAAACATAAATGCAGAGCACCTTTAAAGATCAAGGACTGACTAAACATTGTAATTCATGGTAAAAGAGATCCAGTCAAGTCATACCCAATATAAACCAATAATAATGAATGCAAATGACAGTGTGCTCTCCAGTGGGTGCTTTTAATAAGAAGGGTCATGACTCAACATAAAAGTAAATAGATAGGCCCTTCGAAGAGGGAAGCAGGGATTTGTAGAGGTGCCAGAGCTCGATTTTAAAATAGAGATTGAATAACATTTTGAGCAGTATACTTTCACTGTCAACGCAACAACTATGAGATGGCTGTATCTTCCATACTACATGCATTATAGGCAGTTCCCAAACAGAATGGTAAAGGTTTATACTCCCCCAACCACCAACAAGCATCAATCCATGGCTTGCTCGAAACAACGAGTGCCTCCAACATACAACATCCCTGGCGAGTTTTGTTTAATTATTTTGGTTTGCTTTGATCGTTTTGGATCATGGGACTGGGCATCCCAGTTACCGGCCCTCTCTCGGGAATGAGGAGTGGAGTCCACTCCTCTTGAGAATAACCCACCTAGCATGGAAGATATAGGCAGCCCTAGTTGAAACATGAGCTGCTCGAGCATACAAAACAGAATTTCATTTGAAGGTTTGGAGTTTGGCACATACAAATTTACTTGGAACGGCAGGTAAATACTGCATATAGGTAGGTATGGTGGACTCATATGGAACAACTTTGGGGTTTAAGGAGTTTGGATGCACAAGCAGTATTCCCGCTTAGTACAGGTGAAGGCTAGCAAAAGACTGGGAAGCGACCAACTGAGAGAGCGACAACAGTCGTCAACATGCATTAAAATTAATCCACACCGAGTACAAGCATGAGTAGGATATAATCCACCATGAACATAAATATCATGAAGGCTATGTTGATTTGATTCAACTACATGCGTGAACATGTGCCAAGTTAGGTCACTCAATTCATTCAAAGGAGGATACCATCCCATCATATCACATCATAATCATTCTAATAGCATGTTGGCACGCAAGGTAAACCATTATAACTCATAGCTAATCAAGCATGGCACAAGCAACTATAATCCCTAAATGTCATTGCAAATATGTTTACTTCATAATAGCTGACTCAGGAACGATGAATCATCATATTTACAAAAACAAGAGAGGTCGAGTTCATACCAGCTTTTCTCATCCCAATAAGTCCATCATAAATCATCATTATTGCCTTTCACTTGCACGACCGAACAATGTGTATAATAATAAGAGTGCACGTGCATTGGACTAAGCTGGAATCTGCAAGCATTCAACTCAAGAGAGAAGACAGGGTAATATGGGCTCTAAGTTAAATAAACAATCATGCATATAAGAGCCACTAAACATTTTCAATATGGTCTTCTCGACGCCCAAAAGAAAGAAAAGAAAAGAAAACTATTTACACGGGAAAGCTCCCAACAAGTAAAAGAAGAACGAGAAATCTTTTTGGGTTTTCATTTTAATTTCTACTACAAGCAAGGAAATTAAACTAACTAATTTTTTTGGTTTTTCTCAAGTTTTATCAAACACACAAGAAGAAAACTAGAAAAAGAAATTTAAACTAACATGGATAATACAATGAAAGAGTATGAGCACTGACGACTAGTGTGTGAACATGAATGTAAAGTCGGTGAGAAATACGTAATCCCCCAAGCTTAGGCTTTTGGCCTAAGTTGGTTTAATACCAGTGACCTCCTGGCTGATATCCAAAAGTGAAACTCGGGTAGTACTGAGATGAAGTGGCGACCACCTCCTAAGCAGCAGCGTGTTGGCGAGCTGCCTCCATTCCCCTCTCATATTCAGTTGCTTCTTCCCTGGTGACAATATATCTTCCTTTTGCCTGATAATCAAAAAGGTAGGGAGCAGGAAGAGTAACAGGGACGACGTTGCATCTGTTATAGGTTAGTCGATAATGGAGGAATTGTTCATTCCTCTCAAGAAAATGATGATCAAACATAGCTTCTTTATCCAAATAAATAGGAGGTACAATCATATCCCCCTCTCGTGGAGCTATATTAAGAAAATTAGCCACACAGGTTGCATAAATTCCTCCAAAGAAATCACCCCTTCTACTATTTTTCTGCAACCTACGTGCAACTATTGCCCCCAAGTTATATCCTCTATAACCTGACACAGCACTCTTGAGGACACAAAGATCAGGAGCACACATGTGACATACTTCGTCCTTACCGTTAATGCATCTACCAATAAAGAGGGCAAAATAATGTATAGCAGGAGAATGAGTGCTCCCTATGGTAGCTTGTGTTACGTCCCTAGATTCTCCCACAGTAATACTATCAAGAAAATCTCTAACTTCAGATTTGGGAGGATCATTAATATTACCCCACTGCGGGAGTTTGCAAGCAGTTGCTAAATCCTCTAAATCCATGGTATAAGATGTATCATAAATATCAAACATGACACTAGGAGAATTACGCGCAGAAATATATTTGAACCTCCGCACAAAGGAATCGGTCAATTGATAATATTGAGGACACTTATCTTGTAAGAAGTCCTCCAGCTCGGCATTAAGCACATACGCGTCAAATTCCTCCTTGGAGCCTGCTTCGACCATAAAATCATCGGATGGCCACTCACAAGCCCGTACGTTTGCGTCCCTCGGCAAATTAACATCTTGTTCATGTATAGCAATCCTTGGCCGTTTCTTTGCCGAGGAGCCACCTTGGTACATTCTTCTAAGCATATTTCTTTTTCTGAAAATTTCTAAAATTTTAGTAACTTCAAAATAAAAGTGAATAAAACTAAACAAGATTGATAGCAACTACTCCTACAAGTGCCTAGAGCCTATATCATGCATTGCAATTGCTTGGGACCTCAAAAATTTAACATGCAAGCTCAAGAACATGGTCACCTATGCAGCACAAATTTGCAATGAATAAAGCACTAGAACAAAAACTAATTGGACCAATGGAGGAGTCACATACCAAGCAACAATCTCCCAAAGCAGTTTTGCGAATGGAGCTTTGAGCTAAGAGATCGAAAATCGCAGCAAAACGAGCTAGAACTCATGCTTGAGATGGATGGGGATTTTTTGGTAGAATATGAAGTGTGTGGGTGCTGGCATAAGTGGAGGGGAGCCACCAGGGGCCCACGAGACAGGGGGCGGCGCCCTCCTCTCTCGTGGCCTGGTGCTTGCCCCTCCTATAGTGTTTTCAGTGCCTAAAATCCTCGAATATTCCAGAAAAAATCATACTAAATTTGCAGGGCATTTGGAGCACTTCTATTTTCGGACTATTTTTTAATGCACGGATAATTCAGAAAACAGACGGATAATACTATTTTTGCTTTATTTAATCTAAATAACAGAAATTAAAAGGAGGGTACAGAAGGTTGTGCCTTCTAGTTTCATCCATCTCGTGATCATCAAAATGAACCCACTAACAAGGTTGATCAAGTCTTGTTAACAAACTCATACCGAATAACACGGAACCGGAGAAATTTCGAATAACACTAAGTTACCTCAACGGGCATATAAAAATCCCCAACAATAAGAATATCATACTTTTTCTTGATAGTAGGGAGACGAAATTCAAAACCTCCAAAAATGATAGTTGGAACTTTTTCAAAACCTCCAAAAATGAACTTGAGATTGTTTCCTCGGAAAGTGTACCGTATGCTCATTACCATTAACATGAAAAGTGACATTGCCTTTGTTGCAATCAATAACAGCCCCTGCAGTATTAAGAAAAGGTCTACCAAGGATAATAGACATACTATCATCCTCGGGAATATCAAGAATAACAAAGTCCGTTAAAATAGTGACATTTGCAACCACAACAGGCACATCCTCAGAAATACCGACAGGTATAGCAATTGATTTATCAGCCATTTGCAAAGATATTTCAGTAGGTGTCAACTTATTCAATTCAAGTCTATGATATAAAGAGAGAGGCATAACACTAACACCGACTCCAAGATCACATAAGGCAGTTCTAACATAGTTTCTTTTAATAGAGCATGGTATAGTTGGAACACCCGGATCTCCAAGTTTCTTTGGTATTCCACCCTTAAAAGTGTAATTAGAAAGCATGGTGGAAATTTCAGCTTCCGGTATCTTTCTTTTATTTGTGATGATATCCTTCATATACTTAGCATAAGGATTTACTTTAAGCATATCAGTTAAGCGCATACATAGGAAAATAGGTCTAATCATTTCAGCAAAGCGCTCAAAATCCTCATCATCCTTTGACTTGGATGGTTTAGGAGGAAATGGCATGGGTTTCTGAACCCATGGTTCTCTTTCTTTACCGTGCTTCCTAGCAACAAAATCTCTCTTATCATAACGTTGATTCTTTGATTGTGGGTTATCAAGATCAACATCAGGTTCAATCTCTACATCATTGTCTTTGCCAGGTTGAGCATCAACATGAACATTATCATTAGCATTATCACTAGGTTCATGTTCATCACCTGATTGGGTTTCAGCATCAGAGATAGAAATATCATTAGGATTCTCAAGTGTGTCTACAGTAGGTTCACTAGAAGCATGCAAAGTTCTATCGTTTTTCTTTTTCTTCTTTTTAGAAGAACTAGGTGCCTCTAAATTATTTCTCTGAGAATCTTGCTCGATTCTCCTAGGGTGGCCTTCAGGATACAAAGGTTCCTGAGTCATTCTACCAGTTCTAGTAGCCACTCTAATAGCAAAGTCACTTTTATTATTCAATTCATCAAGCAAATCATTTTGAGCTTTAAGTACTTGCTCAGCTTGAGTAGCAACCATAGAAGCATATTTGCTAACGCGGTGAAGTTCATCTTTAACTCTAGCAAGATTATCACCTACGCGTCCTATCTCAAAAGCATTATTCTTTAACTCTCTACCAACATAAGCATTAGAACTTTCTTGTCTAGCCATAAAGTCATCAAATTCATCTAAGCATGGGCTATGAAATTTAGTAGAGGGTATTTCAACTTTATCATATCTATAGAGAGAATTGACCTTTACTACCTGTGTCGGGTTATCAAGACAATATGGTTCTTCAGGCGATAAATTAAGACCATGTATTTCTTCAATAGGAGGTAAATTCTTAACATCTTCAGCTTTAATACCTTCTTCTTTCATTGATTTCTTTGCCTCTTGCATATCTTCAGGACTGAGAAATAAAACACCTCTCTTCTTCGGAGTGGGTTTAGGAATAGGATCAGGAGTTGGCTCAATTGGTTCAGGAATTACTTTAGGAACTGGCTCAGGAAGAGTCCAATTATTTTCATTACTCAACATATCATTCAATAGTATTTCAGCTTCGTCGACTGTTCTTTCCCTGAAAACACAACCAGCACAACTATCCAAGTAGTCCTTGGAAGCATCGGTTAGTCCATTATAAAAGATATCAAGTATTTCATTTTTCTTAAGAGGATGATCAGGCAAAGCATTAAGTAACCGGAGAAGCCTCCCCCAAGCTTGTGGGAGTCTCTCCTCATTAATTTGCACAAAATTATATATTTCCCGCAAGGCAGCTTGTTTCTTATGAGCAGGGAAATATTTAGCAGAGAAGTAATAAATCATATCCTGGGGACTACGCACACAACCATGAGCAATAGAATTATAACAAGTCTTAGCATCACACTTTAATGAGAACGGAAATATCTTTAGGATATATAAATAGCGAGACTTCTCATCATTAGTAAATAGGGTAGCTATATCATTCAACTTGGTGAGATGTGCCACAACAGTTTCAGATTCAAGGCCATAAAAAGGATCAGATTCAACTAAAGTAATAATATCAGGATCAACAGAGAATTCATAATCCTTATCAGTAACATGGATAGGTGAAGTAGCAAAAGCAGGATCGGGTTTCATTCTAGCATTCAGAGACTGCTGCTTCCATTTTGCTAGTAATTTCTTAAGATCATTTCTATCATTGCAAGCAAGGATTTCCATAGCAGCTTTTTCATTCATAACATAACCCTTCGGAACAACAGGTAAAGCATAATCATTGGGGGGACCTTCATCATCACTATCATCAATAATAGGATCTTCAGTAATTTCATTCCCCCTAACTCTAGCAAGTTGTTCATCTAGAAATTCACCTAATGGAAAAGTAGTATCACACACAGAAGTAGTTTCATCATGCATAGCAGAAGTGGCATCATCAATAACATGCGACATATCAGAATTCATAGCAGTAGCAGGTTTAGGTGTCGCAAGCCTACTAATAACAGAAGGAGAATCTAGTGCAGAGCTAGATGGCAGTTCCTTACCTCCCCTCGTAGTTGAGGGCAAAATAGTAGTTTGATCGTCTTTCAAGTTCTTCATAGTGATCAACAGATATAAATCCCAAGTGACTCAGAGAATAGAGATATGCTCCCCGGCAACGGTGCCAGAAATTAGTCTTGATAACCCACAAGTATAGGGGATCGCAACAGCTTTCGAGGGTAGAGTATTCAACCCAAATTTATTGATTCGAGACAAGGGGAGCCAAAGAATATTCTTGAGTATTAGCAGTTGAGTTATAAATTCAACCACACCTGGATAACTTAGTATCTGCAGCGAAGTGTTTAGTAGCAAAAGTGGTATGATAATAAAGGTAACGGTAACAAAAGTAAAGATAAAAGTTTTTTGGTTTTTGTAGTAGTTATAACAGTAGCAACGGAAAGGTAAATAAGCGAAGAACAATATGAGAAAAGCTCGTAGGCAATGGATCAGTGACGGATAATTATGCCGGATGCGATTCCTCATGCAATAGTTATAACATAGGGTGATATAGAACTAGCTCCAATTCATCAATGTAATGTAGGCATGTATTCCGTACATAGTCACACGTGCTTATGGAAAAGAACTTGTATGACGTCCTTTGTCCTACCCTCCCGTTGCAGCGGGGTCCTTACGGAAACTAAAGGATATTAAGGCCTCCTTTTAATAGAGAACCGGAACAAAGCATTAGCACATAGTAAATACATGAACTCCTCAAACTACGGTCATCACCGAGAAGTATCCCGATTATTGTCACTTCGGAGTTGTCAGATCATAACACATAATAGGTGACTATACACTTGCAAGATAGGATCAAGAACACACATATATTCATGAAAACATTATAGGTTCAGATCTGAAATCATGGCACCCGGGCCCTAGTGCAAGCATTAAGCATATCAAAGTCATAGCAACATCAATCTCAAGACACAGTGGATACTAGGGATCAAACCCTAACAAAACTAACTTGATTACATGGTAAATCTCATCCAACCCATCACCGTCCAGCAAGCCTACGATGGAATTACTCATGCACGGCGGTGAGCATCATGAAATTGGTGATGGAGGATGGTTGATGATGACGACGGCGATGAATCCCCCTCTCCGGAGCCCCGAACAGACTCCAGATCATCCCTCCCGGGAGAGATTAGGGCTTGGCGGCGGCTCCGTGTCGTGAAACGCGATGAAACTATCTCTCTGATTTTTTTCTCCCCGAACGTGAATATATGGAGTTGGAGTTGAGGTCGGAGGAGGTCCAGGGGGCCCACGAGATAGGGGGCCGCGCCCTAGGGGGGCGCGCCCCCCTGTCTCGTGGACAAGCCGTGGGCCCCGTGGCAGTAATTCTTTCACCAAAAATTCTTATTAACTCCAAAAAGTGCCTCCGTGGATTTCCAGGACATTCCGAGAACTTTTCTTTTCTACACATAAAACAACATCATGGCAGTTCTGCTGAAAACAGCGTCAGTCCGGGTTAGTTTCATTAAAATCATGCAAGTTAGAGTCCAAAACAAGGGCAAAAGTGTTTTGAAAAGTAGATACGTTGGAGACGTATCAGACCCCACTGCCACGGGAGGGTAGGACAAAATATGTCATGCAAGTTCTTTTCCATAAGCACGTATGACTATATTCGGAATACATGCCTACATTACATTGATGAACTAGAGCTAGTTCTGTGTCACCCTATGTTATAACTATTACATGAGGAATCGCATCCGACATAATTATCCATCACTGATCCAATGCCTACGAGCTTTTCACATATTGTGCTTCGCTTATTTACTTTTTCGTTGCTACTGTTACAATTACTACAAAACTGCTATTGTTACTTTTATCACTGTTACCATTACTATCATACTACTTTGCTGCAGATACTATGTTATCCAGGTGTGGTTGAATTGACAACTCAACTGCTAATACTTGAGAATATTCTTTGGCTCCCCTTGTGTCGAATCAATAAATTTGGGTTGAATACTCTACCCTCGAAAACTGTTGCGATCCCCTATACTTGTGGGTTATCAGTCGATGTTCCTCCTGAGGCCACGATGGATCCCGCGGCCATCAAGGCTCCCGTGGGCAGACCTCGGGAAGCCATGGAGGACCTGCACCCTTGTGAAGAACAAGACTCCGCTGATGCCTCCCTCCTCGTTGAGCACCCTGTCCTCTTTGTCGGCACGGTACTGAGATAGGCCCGGGCACGCTACCCCATGCCTCAAAAGCTCCTGCTCGCACTCCTGGTCGCCTCCAGGAAACTATGCCACTACTTTCAAGGCCACCCCATCAAGGTTGTTTCTGTGTACCCGCTGGAGAGGTTGCTCAGGAGCCCGAACACAGCTGGGCGGGTTGCTGAATGGAACATTGAGCTTCAAGAATTCAATCTCGAGTTCAGCACCACCAGGGTCATCAAGGGCGCGGCCCTCGTAGACTTCATGGCCGAGTGGACTGATGCTCCCGACCATGGAGTAGGCAAGGACTGTTCCCTCCTACCAGGAGACGAGGAGCCGGACAGATGGATCATGTACTTCGACGGGGCATTTGGGCGACAAGGTGCAGGAGCGGGGTGAAGGAAATATGCCCTAGAGGCAATAATAAAGTTATTATTTATTTCCTTATATCATGATAAATGTTTATTATTCATTCTAGAATTGTATTAACCGGAAACATAATACATGTGTGAATACATAGACAACACATAGTGTCACTAGTATGCCTCTACTTGACTAGCTCGTTTATCAAAGATGGTTATGTTTCCTAGCCATGGACAAAAGAGTTGTCATTTGATTAACGGGATCACATCATTAGGAGAATGATATGATTGACTTGACCCATTCTGTTAGCTTAGCACTTGATCGTTTAGTATGTTGCTATTGCTTTCTTCATGACTTATACATGTTCCTATGACTATGAGATTATGCAACTCCCGTTTACCGGAGGAACATTTTGTGTGCTACCAAACGTCACAACGTAACTGGGTGATTATAAAGGAGCTCTACAGGTGTCTCCGAAGGTACATGTTGGGTTGGCGTATTTCGTGATTAGGATTTGTCACTTCGATTGTCGGAGAGGTATCTCTGGGAACTCTCGGTAATGCACATCACTATAAGCCTTGCAAGCAATGTAGCTAATGAGTTAGTTACAGAATGATGCATTACATAACGAGTAAAGAGACTTGCCGGTAACGAGATTGAACTAGGTATTGGATACCGACGATCGAATCTCGGGCAAGTAACATACCGATGACAAAGGGAACAACGTATGTTGTTATGCGGTTTGACCGATAAAGATCTTTGTAGAATATGTAGGAGCCAATATGAGCATCCAGGTTCCGCTATTGTTTATTCACCGGAAACGTGTCTCGGTCATGTCTACATAGTTCTCAAACCTGCAAGGTCCGCACGCTTAAGGTTTCGATGACAGTTTTATTATGAGTTTATAAGTTTTGATGTACCGAAGATTGTTCGCAGTCCCGGACGTGATCACGGATATGACGAGGTGTCTCGAAATGGCCGAGACATAAAGAATGATATATTGGAAGCCTATATTTGGATATCGGAATGGTTCCAGGTGAAATCGGGATTTTACCGGAACACCAGGGGGTTCTGGAACCCTCCCGGGGGTTATTGGGCCTTCATGGGCCCTAAGGGAGAAGAGGAGAGGAGGCAAGAGGTGGTCTGCGCCCCCTCCCCTCCCTAGTCCGAATAGGACAAGGAGAGGGTGGCGGCGCCCCCCCCCCTTTCCTTCCCCTCTTCCTCCTCCTTCCCCCTTCTCCTTCTCCAACTAGGAAAGAAGGGAGTCCTACTCCCGGTGGGAGTAGGACTCCCCCTTGGTGCGCCCTCCATGGCCGGCCGCCCCCTCCCCCTTGGCTCCTTTATATACGGGGGCAGGGGGCACCCTAGGACACAAGTTGATCTTCAAGATCGTTCCTTAGCCGTGTGCGGTGCCCCCCTCCACCATATTCCACCTCGGTCATATCGTCGCGGAGTTTAGGCAAAGCCCTGCGTCGGTAGAACATCATCATCGTCACCACGCCGTCGTGCTGACGGAACTCATCCCTGACACTTTGCTGGATCGGAGTCCGGGGATCGTCATCGAGCTGAACGTGTGCTGAACTCGGAGGTGCCGTACGTTAGGTACTTGGATCGGTCGGATCGTGAAGACGTACGACTACATCAACTGCGTTGTCATAAGGCTTCCGCTTATGGTCTACGAGGGTACGTGGACAATACTCTCCCCTCTCGTTGTTATGCATCACCATGATCTTGCGTGTGCGTAGGAAAACTTTTGAAATTGCTACGTTCCCCAACAGTGGCATTCGAGCCAGGTTTTATGCGTAGATGTCATATGCACGAGTAGAACACAAGTGAGTTGTGGGTGATACAAGTCATACTGCTTACTAGCATGTCATACTTTGGTTCAGCGGTATTGTGAGATGAAGCGGCCCAGACCGACATTACACGTACACTTACACGAGACTGGTTTCACCGTTAGGAGCACTCGTTCTTAAAGGTGACTGGAGGCAGTCTGTCTCTCTCACTTTAGCTGAATCGAGTGTGGCTACGCCCGGTCCTTGCGAAGGTTAAAACAGCACTAACTTGACGAACTATCATTGTAGTTTTGATGCGTAGGTAAGAACGGTTCTTGCTAAGCCCGTAGCAGCCACGTAAAATTTGCAACAACAAAGTAGAGGACGTCTAACTTGTTTTTGTAGTGCATGTTGTGATGTGATATGGTCAAGACGTGATGTTATATTTTATTGTATGAGATGATCATGTTTTGTAACCGAAGTTATCGGCAACTGGCAGGAGCCATATGGTTGTCGCTTTATTGTATGAAATGCAAACGCCCTGTAATTGCTTTACTTTATCACTAAGCGGTAGTGATAGTCGTAGAAGCAATAGATGGCGTAACGACAACGATGCTACGATGGAGATCAAGGTGTCGCGCCGGTGACGATGGTGATCACGACGGTGCTTCGGAGATGGAGATCACAAGCACAAGATGATGATGGCCATTTACGATCAACCGCGTTGTCATAACGCTTCCGCTTACGATCTACGAGGGTACGTGGACAATACTCTCCCCTCTCGTTGCTATGCATCACCATGATCTTGCGTGTGCGTAGGAATTTTTTTGAAATTACTACGTTCCCCAACACGGGGGCCGTCCTCATCTCACCCACCAAGGACAAGCTGTGTTACGCAGTGCAACTCTGCTTTCAGCAGGGCGAGAAAGTCTCCAACAACATCATAGAATTCAAAGGCTTGCTCGCCGGGCTCAGGGCCGCGGCCGCACTAGGAGTGAAGCGCCTCACCATCAAGGGCGACTCTCAGCTTCTCGTCAACTTCTCCAACAAGGAGTACACGCCTAAGGACGAGCACATGGAGGCATACCCAGAGGAGGTGCTCAAGATGGAGAAGCGGTTCATGGGCGTGGAGCTGCAGCACGTGCTGCGCGAAACGTACAAGGAAGCCGATGACATCGCCAAGAGGGACTACCGCAGGCTCCCTCGGGAGCCGGGAGTGTTCGAGGAGCGGCTCTTCAGGCCATCTGCGACCCCCCACACCACGGCTCCAACACCGCCTCCGGAGCACTTGCCACGGGCCCCCGAGACGGGCGCCCCATCCTGTGGTCACCCCTCGGGAGCCCGCCTGCTGGTCGTGCTCGAGCCTCAGGAAGGATGCTGGACCGAAGAGTTCAAGGCGTACTTGCTTCAAGGGACCTTACCAGAGAAGGAGGAGGACGCCGAGCGCATGGCCCGTCAGGCCACCGCGTATTGCATCAAGGATGGTGAGTTATATCGCAAGAGGCCCAATGACGTTTCGTTGCGGTGCATCTCCAGGGAACAGGGGCTCGAGCTGCTAGCGGACATACACGACGGGGACTGCGGGCATCATTCCTCGTCGCGCACTCTAGTGGGCAAGGCGTTCCGCAGTGGCTTCTACTGGCCCACCGCTCTCAATGATGCTACAGGGCTGGTGCGCTCCTGTGAAGCATGCCAGTTTCACGCCAAGCAGATCCACCAGCTCGCGCAGGGCCTCCAGACAATCCCGCTCACGTGGCCGTTCGCGGTCTGGGGGCTGGACATCTTGGGACCGTTCCCTCGGGCACCAGGGGGCTACTGATACCTCTACGTCGCCATCAGGAAGTTCACCAAGTGGGCGGAGGTAGAAGCCGTGCGCACCATCCCGGCTGGATCGGCCGTCAAGTTCATCAAGGGAATCGTGAGCCGGTTTGGTGTCCCCAACCGCATCATCATCGACAACGGCTCGCAGTTCACCAGTAACCTTTTCAAAACATACAGTGCTAACCTTGGAACACAGATCCGCTACGCCTCAGTAGCATACCCACGGAGCAATGCCCAGGCCGAGAAGGCCAATGCGGAAGTCTTGAGGGGCCTCAAGACCCGGACCTTCAAGAAGGAGCTCGAGGCCTGCGGTAGGGGCTGGCTCAACGAGCTGCAGCCCGTGCTGTGGTCCATCCGCACCACCGTGACCAAGCCAACAGGAGAGAGGCCGTTCTTCCTCGTCTACAGAGCAGAGGCGGTCCTCCCTCATAGGGTCAAGCATCACTCCACGCGGGTCCTGGCATTCGATGAGACGCGGCAGGATGCCACACGGGGGATGGATCTCGTGCTGGGGGAGGAACGCCGCCGTCAAGCCTCGCTCCGGGCGGCGAGGTACCAGCAGGCGCTGCAGTGGTACCACTGTCGCAGCGTCCGCTCCTGGACGTTAGAGGTGGGCGACCTCGTCTTGAGGCGGGTGCTCTCCAGGGAGGGGCTGCACAAGCTCTCTCCCATGAGGGAGGGCCCGTTTAGGATTGCCCGTGTCTCCAGGCATGGCGCCACGCACCTGGAGACACATGACGGGGTCCCCATCTAGAACGCCTGGAACATCCAGCACCTCTGGAAGTTCTACCCCTGAAGAAAGGCTCCGGCCTGTGAAGGTCTCCGCTCATGACACTCTGACGTAATAATGAGTGGGGCTGTACACTCCCCGGAGTCTCCTGAGAGTCGCCCTGGGGCCTCATGGGGGCTCCCTCCCACGTCTTAGTGGCAGCACTTAGCTCCGCGCTGGTGGGAAGACTAGATTAGGTGTCGGACGCGGCTATTCATTTGCTTTCCGAAGTTGCTTGCTGTTTTTAGTAATCTTTCAATGGATTTGGTATTCTCGAACACTAGTTCCTCGAGCCGTTTCCTTCTCCTAAGCTGTTATTGGCCTAAGCGCACGAGAGAGGTGGCAGTCGCCCGCCACTTCTTCTCGCGCACCTCGTGCATGCGGCTAGGTAGGTGTGTGCCCCCTGGGCTTGCCTCTGGCGAACGCACCGCGCCGAACCCTGGTATTTCGGCTTTATCCTCATGAGGGGCCCATGATCGAATCCACGGGCACTAGCACCCCTCTATGTTTTTGCCCCCCGAGCAGCGTGACACGTTGCATCAGGTCCGGGCTAATCTATGGCAGGGGGCTCGTGTAAGGAGGAGTGAGCCGCTTGACAGTTTTTCTCTTCCTTCAAAGACATCTCTACCCTGCCGTGGCTCCTGAGACCCCAAGGTGTGTCTTCCGGGGGCTGCGCCCAAGGCTCCCCAAAGAAGGGGGCCCCATCAAGTATCCAAGGCCAGGTTCTCGTGAGGCGAAAAGCGACTGCACATACCAAGCTAAGCTTTCCTACCTTAACTCATCCAGATTCCTACCTGAACTCACCCAGACCGCAAACATTACAGCACAACATCAAGATAGCAAGCATCGCATAAAAGGCATAACTGCCACGGTTCATTACACGCCCCCGCAGGGTACATCTTTATTTTTTCGAACTACAGGAGAAAGGAAAGGCTAAACAAAGAGGGCCCGAAGGCGTACGATCTCAGCATCGGTGCCGCATCCTCAAGCAGCGCCTCAAGAAGGCCCGGCGCTTCACCAGTTCTCCCATAGGAGACCTGGGGCCGCCGTCCTTGAGTCCAAGTTCGTCAGCTCCCAGCTTCACGCAGGGCTCCTCTCCAGCTTCACTGGAGTGCCACGGCGGGACGAACCCCCGACAACCTCGACCCGAGCACGACGACGCGGGGGCCGGTCTTAGCCGCCACTACTCGAGCTCTCACCTGAGGAAGAACTGCCATCATGGGAGCAAGAGCGCGCGTCGCCAAGACCAGGCTCGCCGTCGCCACCGTCATCGTTGCTGCCATCCTCCGAGCAGGACCCCACACGGAGGCCGTCCTCCCTGAACACCCTCACGTAGAGGGTCGCCAGGCCATCGTACTTGAAGTGGAGGGTGCACATTCCGCCCAGGCCACGCGCACGGGCAAAGGTCTACCAGCCACGGGTCAGGACCACGCTGCCGGAGGCGGTGACCTCGGTACCAACCCACGAAGCCCTACTGCAGCAACCGTCTGCCTGCAGCCAGAGACCATCGAGCCCCGAAGAAGGAAGCTTGTCGGAGAAGAAGCGCGGGAGGCAGAGCGAGGTGCCGACCGGGCTCTCCGACCACACCACGAACTCAGGAAGCGCGTCCAGCAAGGAGAAGCGCGGCTGAGGTGGGCGCATGATCACGACGCGCCTCCCTTCATCATGGGGGTTGCTCCGAAGCCGGTGGCCCCCGCTACGGGAAGAGGTGCCACTACGGGCGCCTAGAGCAACGCTGCCTCTGGGGGGCACACGCCCGCGCCCCCTAGATGCTTCCGGAAGGACCGCTGGGTGCTTGTGTGGACGGCCACGGCCCCTCTTGGGAGGACGAGAGGCTGGCCCCTCCTTGGAGGCCTTCCCCTTCTCAGCCACTGAAAACCTCTTCGGCGACGCCATGGAAGCAAGATGGAGAGGAGAAGAAGCAGGCGGGAGCAAGATGAAGGAAAGATGGATGGGGGGCTCTGCCCCTCCCTCACATTTATAGCCAAGGGAGGCCAACCGTTGGCCTCCACGACCTCGCGCCATCATGACCTTCTACATGCCACATCGACCAGTCAAGTAGAGGAGTTGCCGAGGCAGAGTGGGGAAGTGGAGACGCCCACGTCCCATCAATCGCCATGCGTCATCAAGGCCGCAGGCGGTTAGGGCCCGCGGTGCTCCGCACTTGCCCTTTGGCTTCGCCTGGAAGCCAAGCCCGAGCGCCTTGGGCCCGGGGGCTACTATCGGCGTCCTGGATTCGGGGGTATCCAGCCATGACTGCCTGCGGCCCACCACGTGGCTTCATCAAAGGCCTGGTACGTCAGCTTCAGCATCAGCCACGTTAGCTTCAGCATCAACAACTCAAGACCCTCGCGAGGGGCCAAGCCTCGCGAGGCGAACGACGCCAAGACCCCCGAGGGGATCTACCTCCTCAGGCTAGCTCCCGAGGGGCAGAGAGTTCTATGCAAGGTCACCTCACGAGGCTCAGCTGACATGAGCCATGACGACCAAGGCCAGGCGGGCGCCAGGCGGGCGCAGAGCACAAGTTTCCTCTTTGGTGCAAAGGAAGCGAGCCACAGGCGTGGAGTCCCAAGGAATCAGCCAAAGGTTTCCATTTCAGTGCAACGAGACCAAGACCGCCAGGACGGCAGGACGGAGGTCATCAATGAGCCCACCGTAGTGTCACGACCAGAGGCTTTTCGCACGCGAAGACTACTTTTGTCAGGATAGACTGTACTACTTGTCCCCTTTTAAATCCGGCCGTTGTGGGATCCCTTCCTGCTCATATTTGAGAAGAGGACCAAGGCCACTATAAATAGGAGTAGCCACCACCATAGAAGGGGAGGACAAGAACAAGTAGAACTAGCATACACCACACTAGCTCAAGAACACCTCACCTCCTGAGGCTTGTTCATCCACTATACTAGCTCATCCTCGGCCCTTCGAGGCAATCCACCAAAATGCTGGAGTAGGGTATTATACCACAAGGGTGGCCCGAACCAGGATAAACTTTTGTGTCTCTTTGTCCCTTTGAGCTTGACGCGTTAGGCTTAGGAGGATCGCGAGTAGGAAAGCTGGGTAGGTTGAGATCTCTGCACGCACCCCAGAGTTCAAACCTCTCAAGGGTTTGCGGATCCCACAATCCGACAAATCCAAAAACAATAATCCTACTACTCCAATAACAAGAACAAAGCTATCCAGCTAAGATCCACATGTAAACATCATCTCCAAAAATATTACTCCAAGCAAAGGAACATCAACTATCATCATAAAGATAATCATACTGACCACTAATAATCCAAAGGCTGCATGACATCCAAAGCAATACTCCAAAATATAATACCAGATACCAACATGAAAATAATCATAACATAAGTCACTAATAATCCAAAGGCAACATGATACTCATCAACTGCAAGCATAACTCCTAGTAATCCAAACAATAGCATGGCAACTTCAAGATCAAAATAACACTCTGAGAAAATGCCATGCACAAAGTCATATGTAGCTAAAGTAATATTTTAAATAATTTAAACCATGTCACTGCATTACGGTGATGCAAATGGAGGGTGTGGCTTGCCTGGTGAGGAAGAAATCACCGGGAGAAAGTGCGAGAAACTCGCAGAAAGAATCGCCGGAAATCATACTCTCTCAGAGGGGGATGAATCAGGGAAGGGGCAAAATGGTCCTTTTCAAGATGTCAAAACATGTTGAAAATGATTCCATCAGAATGGGCTCTACGAAATGAAGAAGTGGGCTTTGGAATCACCTCATTTGGAGTTACTAGCAAAAAGATATAAGGGTTTGACTGCCAGGGACCTATCTGTAAAAATGTATCCACAAATAAGTCCTTGACTGAAAAAACAGAAAACATATTTGGCAGAATACGCTTTCCAGAATAGGAAAGCGCATTCCTGGCTTATGCATACCAAATACGCTTTCCTAACAGGAAAACACACTAGCGCGAATGCGCTTCCACTTACTCCAGCTGGCAGGCGCGGGGCCGGGCCGTGGGCCACTGACGGGTGGGGGCCGCTTGGCCCGCCGGCCAGCTGGCAGGGCGACACTGTCGTCTTCTTATTCATCCCCCAGTGCCTGACGGAGGCAGAGGGAGGAGCTTGGCGCCAGCGCCCGTCCGGCCAGCTCCGGCCACCATTCGGAGCGCCCGGACCACCTACGCGCAGAGGTGACCGAGGAGAACCCGTCCCCGTAGGGCACGGACGCCGAGGAGGTTGGGGAGGAGAAGGACACCCGACGCGACGGAGCATGGTGTCGGCTGGATTTGCAGCAACGCCCACCGTCACTCTAGCGATGAAGAGAAGAGATGGGAGGGCTTGTTCGGGTCTGGGGAGTCTACTGGAGGAGGAGGAATGAGGAGTGGGGCTTCGGCTTGAGCCAAGCGAGGAGCGTGGCCGCGGCAGCCATGGCAGCCAACCGAGGCGATAAGGGGCTTTGGAGTCGAACGGATGGGCCGGGGAGGTTGCTGGGAGGGAGAGGGAGCTGAGGAACTGCTCGGGAGGGCTCGGGGTTGCCTTAAATAGGCAGAGGGGGAGGAGGCCGAGCGTGTGTCACCGCATGCGCACGAGCTCGGGGTTAGGCAACAAGAGGGAACAGGAGGGGGAGCTCACAGGAAAGAGGCGACCAAGGGAGCACGGCGAAGAAGAGACGAGTGAGCTCCGAGCCAAATCGCCAATGTTCGCCCGTGGGTGCATGACGGTTTGCGTCAGTGAGAAAGCTGCTGGAGGAGGAGCGGGGTCCAGGGGAACGGCGACGACGAGGTGAAGCCAAGGGACATGCTCATGGGCACTAAGACGACAAGGGGGAGCGGTGTCGAAGCACAAACAATGCTCTGGACACGCCACAACGCACATAGCGCGTGAAATTGCATGCCAGCTGCGCGGTCACCATGGGACAATGCACAGGGAGGTCACAAGGGGATTGCAAACTATGTCTCGGGTGAAGTCCTTCCAGGTTGGAGCATTTATGTGCCATTAGCTTGATCTGAGCCACTGTGGTTGGGTTGGAATGGAGCTCTCAAGTTTGCCGCAGTAATCTTGGTCGTGCACTAGTGATCAACAGGAACTTGATTGGGGCCAAATAGTTTCTCTTGGGTGTTTGGCCTAGGAAGGACTACAACCCCGGAGAGTTTGAGGAGAAATGAACCAAGGATTAACATAGTTGCTTTGCAACTGCATTTTTGGTCCAGAAACTTGATTTGGATGATGCACTCACATGGAGTGATGGAATGGGATGAAGTTTGGCAAAACCTCATGATATGGACATGTAAAGATGCTGTAAAAAGCTCATACGAATCGGGGAAGCCAAAATGGTACTTGCTCCACAAACAACATTTCTGTCCAGAAACTTGGAATAATTTTGGTGATCAAATGGCTCATTGAAATGATCCCAAATTGGGTGGAGAGATGTTTTATTGGTAGGATCATGATCTGGTAATTTAATAGAATTTTTGAAGCAATATAAAATACATTTGCTTCGCAACATGAAAATATTGCCAGAATCAAAGATTTGGTCCTGTGCTCACATAGATGATTGGATGGGGCTGCAAATGGGTGGAGGGGGTTAATATGAGCACATGAGGGAGTGTGCAGAAGTTCAAATCATTTGGATACTCCTAGCTAGTATTTCCTTCACAAAGCCTTCTGTCTGACAGAAACTTTGAAAAATCACTGAGGAAGATTGGCTAGGCAAATAAAGTTGAACTTGTGCATGAGGCAATGATTTGGATATATATATATATATATATATATATATATATATATATATATATATATATATATATATACAGACGGTCTATTCTGCTAATATTAGCAGAATAACTATTCTGCACACCACTTCCGCACTGCACGCTGAACGCAAGTGCACGTCATTCTTTGAACCAAGAGTGCTGCAGTACTCACACGAGTGAACTTCTCGTCAAAAAAAACTACACGCGTTATTTTTTCGGTACTGTTTTCGCTCTAATTTTTTAACCGTTTATCGGAATGACGCGTGTAATATATCCTTGAAAAGCTATGGATTAGGCGCAACTTTGACATGTTGAACACTTTTCGAGATTCCACACGGTTTAAGAGCAGTTTTGAAAATGGTGCGGCCCATGACGAGTGGCAGCGAGCGTTTTTTCGTGATTTCTTCTAAACCGCCCGTCGGAATGAAGCAAACGATACACCATTGGATAAATATCGTCGAGGAGCATCTTTTTCATATATAAATGTTTCTCTAATTCCTTACGGTTTAAGAGCAGTTTCAAATTTACTAAATCGCGGAACTCTGTTTTTCAAATATTTTTGAAATTTTCGGTACTGTTTTCGCTCCAGTTTTTGAACTGTTTGTCGAAACGAGGCGTGTGCTACGCCGTTGGAAAGCTACGGACAAGGCACAACTTTCATATGTTGAAATGGTTTTAAGATTCCTTACGGTTTTTAGTTAATTTTGAAAATCGTGCGGCTGAAGACGAGAGGCAGCGGCCATTTTTCGTAAAATTTTCACAAACCGCTGGTAAAAATGATTCAAATTATACGCCGTTGGAAATATATCAACGAGGCGCAACTTTTTCATGTAGAACACTTCCATTAGATCCTTACGGTTTAAGAGCAGTTTTGGTTTTACCGAAAAGTGGACACTCTGTTTTTTGCGTGACCAAAATTGTCGTGTGTACTTCATTGGACAAAAGAATGCACTGCTTCAATCTAAATACCGCACTGCAGTGTTTAGGCAGAGAAGTGGATTATTAATATTTTTGCTAACATTTTATTTTGTAGTTTCATCTAAACTGCCAGGCCGAGTGTAGTGCACCGCACGGGACGATGAAGTGCACTGCAACTCCGGATGCATTTTTGCTTTTTTTTTACATATGAGTGCTTTTTAATTTTGGGAGAATTGAACCACAACATAAATCAAAGCTAGCTGCATGTTTTTTTCTTGCTGTATTTTTAAAAAGTATAAAGGATTTTTGGATTGAAGTGTACTGATTTTTTTAAATGCATAGTGAGCCACAATGATTTTTTAAAAATGAGCTACAATAATTTGAAAAATGTACTTCTTCGGTTCACCGAGCGCACTGCATTTACAATGAAAGAAATTACAAACTGAGCAATAACCCACGATGCAGTGTAACAAAATTGCATCCCTTTCTTTTCTTCTGTCTCCATGTTACAATCATCCACACACAAAATACAACTCAGTACACAGAGAAGTTGAAAGCAGCATATAACCATTGTGAGGAGTAGATTCTAGAGCTATCCATTTTCCACACTAGGGGAATCCTCTTTTTTCTGAATGTTTGTGGTAGAGGCGCTGATGTGCACGGACACTCATCGGAGTGCTTGGACGCTCGTCTGAGTGCCCGCGGACGAGCCTGAATTCTTGGTAAAAGCGACGGATTTGTTCGATTCAGTGATTTCCAGAAAGACAGCAGCCAAGGACCTAGAGCTTTTTCATATCTGGTATACAGCAAAAAGAAAAGGAATCACTTGGTAACTATGAGGAATTGCTTTCCAAGAAGAAAAATAATCCTAGGAATTTTGATAGGCACGACAAATATAAAATTTGACGTCTCAACAACATGCAAATGAGCAGCAACGATAGCAAATACAAACAATAGATGCTAACAACGTACCCTGAAGAGTCTTGATCATCTCCCAATACAATCACTGATCGATTTTGCACCAAGCTGTGAAAGCCTTGTACGGAGCTTCTTTGCAGCAACCTGCAGTACGTGCATGCACAACAAATCAATGAGCATCCTTGTATCAACAAAACACAGCACACAACGCAGCAGCAAGCTAAGAAATCATAGTCAGAAGAGCAACATTGTACCCCTGGTAGCCTGAATCGCCGATCGCAAACACGGCGCAAGGGAACCCTTGCAGCCACCGGGCATCAAGGTTCTTCTTCAGAAGGTACCTCCAGAACCCCTGTCACTAGCAAAACCAACAGAAAAAACAAAATCTCAATTAGCAGAACAGAATCAAAAGAACCTTACGAGCAAGGGAAGAGATGGCCCTCACAGGACTGCACACGCATGAGCCCTGAACCAAACGATGAGCGTCTGCGAGCACAACCATGGTTGACGGACCACACGGGAAGAGATGGAGATGGCGCTCTCCCGACTGCACACACACAAGTCCAGAACCACATGGCGAGCATCTCCAAGCTGCACGGCCATGGTCCACCGACCAATGGGAAGAGATGGCGCTCGCCGTACTGCATGGGCACAAGCTCTGAACGACATCGCGAGCATTTCCAAGCTGCACAACCACAACACCTGCATACTGTGAGGCACAATCCTTCTTTCTAAACTGTTCGGCCACGAGGAGGAGCACCTCATCTTGCATGGAGTGAACTGCAGATGCCACCGGTGGAGCCCCATGCGCCCGCACCTCCCCTTGCCATGAGAACGCTCCTCCGCCGCCGCTCCTCGCTCCCCCAATCGGCATGGGTGAGGGGAAAGGAGAGACAGACGCAACCGAGCTGCAAGGGAGCCGCGACCGAGCTGCATAGGGGCCGGCGACCGAGCTGCATAGGGGTGGGGCGGCACCCGTGCACCACGGATGACGCCCTGGCCGGAGACCGCAATGAGAACGAGAAGGAGAGAGTTTGCCACGGCACGATCTGAACCAGGGAGGAGGAGAAGGCGGGGCGACCCCATGCGATGGGGGATAGGAGGCGGCTCGCGCGAGCCCTTGCAAGCTCCGGGTCGGCAATGGTGGGTCGCGTGGGGGCCGTAGTTTGTCTAGACCCGGTGGCGGCTGGCCTCGCTGCAGTGGTGGTTCGCGGCGGGGAGGGAGGCGGTGCTGCGGGGGAGGGGACGGCGCTGCGGGCGAGGGGGCAGCGCATGGTATGGCAGGGCTCCAGCGGCGCCTGGTGGGGTGGGGCTCCGGTGGTTCTTGGCGGTGTGGGGCGGCGAGGAAGGTGGAGCAGATCGGGGGCGAG
>NC_041381.1:325436887-325466334 GCF_002162155.2 Triticum dicoccoides
AGGGGAAAAAAGGCCGGGGTGGGGAGGAGAGAGGAAGTGGTGGGGTGGGTGGGGGGCGTGGGATTAGTGGGGTGTGGCGGTTTAGCTGCGGTTCATTTAGTCGGGCTGGGATAGTTCGGATCGGGGCGAGGGACAGTGTCCAATACACAGGTGTGAGCAGAATAAGGTCTTAAAGGGTGTTATCATAATAGACCCATCCTATATATATATATATATATATATATATATATATATATATATATATATATATAGAATGCCCAAAATGCTTGGGAGCCACTAGGGAAATATAAATGACACTTCCTTCACAAAGTGCCATTCAGGGCAGAATAGAAAAAGGAATATTGGGTAATTATTTTTGAACTGGCCAAGGAAATGTTTGGGCATATTTGAGCAATATATGACCCAAAGGAATTATGAGAATTATTTGGGAATTTTTGGATGGAGAGAAATATAGGTTGCTTCACAACCTAGGGTAGATAGGGTTATTCCTTTAATAGAAAAAGGAATATTCCCTAGAAAAGAATTTAGGGTTTGGTCAAGGAGTGAAGTGACATGATATTGGCAAGGTTTTGAGAATGATGAGCCACTTGGGAGGGGGAATGAGGATGATTTCCCAGGTGGCAAGGCCACATAACCACTCCAAAAAGAAAAAACAGAGCAGAAACCAAATAAAGCAGAAGAAAAAGAATAGGGCCCAAAGCGAGGCTATTACATCCTGTTTTTCGTACATATTCCATCCTCGTATCATGTGTTTGCCTTTCACCTGGGTAGTGTTCTTTTATATAGTCTAAATACAAAAAAAATAAAGAGGGGAACCCAAAACTTTTCAAAAAGGAAAGTGAAAGTGAGAGAGACAAGCATTGTTGAAGTGGGAGAGCTCCTTGAACTTTGTTCATGCTCACGGAAACTTTGTGAATCTTAATTACAGAAACTTTTGATCAAAAATAATTATCCCCTTGTAAAATTCCATTGTATTATAAAAATAATGTGCTAAGGTTTGCCTTTAGGATGTTTACAATGCTTGTTAGTTTGTGCGGTGCAGGACAGAAACTTTGGCTGTGGTGCGCGATTTTACATTTTTTATTGGAATGCCAAACGGTTCTGAAACTTATTGCACTTTATTTCTATACACATTTTTTATTTTTCCTAATTTTGGTATAATTTTTGGGGTACAGAAGTATGGTGAATGTTCAGATTGCTACAGACTATTCTGTTTTTGACAGATTCTGTTTTTGATGCATAGTTTACTTGTTTTGATGAAACTATCAATTTCTATTAGTGGATTAAGCCATGGAAAAGCTATATTACATTAGACACAATGCAAAAACAAAATATGAATTGGTTTGCAACAGTACTTATAGTAGTGATTTGCTTTATTATACTAACGGATCTTACCGAGTTTTCTGTTGAAGTTTTGTGTGGATGAAGTGTTTGATCGAAAAGGTCTCGATATGAGGGAAAGGAGGAGAGGCAAGAGCTCAAGATTGGTGATTCCCAAGGCACCCCAAGTAAATATTCAAGGAGACTCAAGCATCTAAGCTTGGGGATGCCCCGGAAGGCATCCCCTCTTTCTTCAACAAGTATCGGTATGCTTTCAGATTCGTTTCGTTCATGCGATATGTGCAAGTCTTGGAGCGTCTATTGCATTTATTTTTCACTTTTCTTTTATGCACCATGCTGGTATGAGATAGTCCATGGTTGATTTATAGAATGCTCATTGCACTTCACTTAAATCTTTTGAGTATGGCTTTATAGAATGCTTCATGTGCTTCGCTTATATCATTTGAAGTTTGGATTGCCTGTTTCTCTTCACATAGAAAACCGCCATTTGTAGAATGCTCTTTTGCTTCACTTATATTTGTTAGAGCATGGGCATATATTTTGTAGAAATAATTAAACTCTCTTGCACTTATATATATTTAGAGAGATGACAGGAATTGGTCATTCACATGGTTAGTCATAAAATCCTACATAAACTTGTAGATCGCTGAATATGATATGTTTGATTCCTTGCAATACTTTTGCGATATAAATGTGGTCATATTAGAGTCATGCTAGTGGGTGACTGTGGATTAGTATAAATACTTGTATTGATGTTTGTGATTCCCGTAGCATGCACGTATGGTGAACCGTTATGTAATGAAGTTGGAGCATGAGGTATTTATTTATTGTCTTCCTTTTGAGTGGCGGTCGGGGACGAGCGATGGTCTTTTCCTAACAATCTATCCCCCTAGGAGCATGCGCGTAGTACTTTGTTTTGATGACTAATAGATTTTTGCAATAAGTATGTGAGTTCTTTATGAAAAATGTTGAGTCCATGGATTATACGCACTCTCACCTTTCCATCATTGCTAGCCTCTTTGGTACCATGCATTGCCCCTTCTCACCTCGAGACTTGGTGCAAACTTCGCAGGTGCATACAAACCCCGTTGAGGGAGTCCTGGATTAGGGGGTGTCCGGATAGCCGAACTATCATCATTGGCCGGACTCCAAGACTATGAAGATACAAGATTGAAGACTTTGTCCCGTGTCCGTATGGGACTTTCCTTGGCGTGGAAGGCAAGCTTGGCGATACGGATATGTAGATCTCCTACCATTGTAACCGACTCTGTGTAACCCTAGCCCTCTCCGGTGTCTGTATAAACTGGAGGGTTTTAGTCCATAGGACGAACAACAATCATACCATAGGCTAGCTTCTAGGGTTTAGCCTCCTTGATCTCGTGGTAGATCTACTCTTTTACTACCCATATCATCAATATCAATCAAGCAGGAGTAGGGTTTTACCTCCATCGAGAGGGCCCGAACCTGGGTAAAAACATCGTGTCCCTTGTCTCCTATTACCATCCGCCTAGACGCACAGTTTGGGACCCCCTACCCGAGATCCACCGGTTTTGACACCGACATTGGTGCTTTCATTGAGAGTTCCTCTGCGTTGTCACCCATAGGCCCAATGGCTCCTTCGATCATCAACTATGACGTGGTCTAGGGCGGGACTTTTCTGCCCGGATAGATCTTCGTATTCGGCGGCTTTGCACTGCGGGCCAATTCACTTGGCCATCTGGAGCAGATCGAAAGCTACGCCCCTGGAAATCAGGTCAGATTTGGAAGTTTGAACTATACGGCCAACATCCGCGGAGACTTGATCTTCGACGGATTCGAGCCACAGCCGAGCGCGCCGCACTGTCACGATGGGCATGATTTAGCTCTGCTGCCGGACAGTGCCCTGGAGGCCGCACCAGAGTCCGCTCCGACCCTCAGCTCGGAGCCGACTGCGCCAATCGAGGATGTGTGGCTAGACACCGCCTCGGGGGCTACTACCTCTACAGCGATAGAGCCGAATACCGACCCTGTCCCTTGTGAAGCTCGTGATTCCAAGGTGCCGGACTCCTCTCCGGACCCTGAACCCTCCGCGCTCCTGCCAATCGAATCTGATTGGGCGCCGATCATGGAGTTCACCGCTGCGGACATCTTGCAGTACTCGCCTTTTGGCGACATCCTGAATTCGCTAAAGTATCTCTCTTTATTAGGAGAGCCCTGGCCGGATTACAGTCAGGACGGTTGGGATGCGGACGACGAAGAAATTCAAAGCCCACCCACCACCCACTTTGTAGCCACTGTCGATGACTTAACCGACATGCTAGACTTCGACTCCGAAGACATCGACGGTAACGATGCCGGAGACGACCAAGAACCAGCGCCAACGCGGCACTGGAAAGCCACCTCGTCATACGACATATACATGGTGGACATCCCAAAGGATGGGAATGGCGGTGGAACAGCGGAGGATGGCCCCTCCAAGAAACAGCCTAAGCGCCGGCGTCAGCGGCGCCACTCTAAATACCGCCACAGCAAAAATGGAGATTCCGGCTCCGGAGACAATAAAACCCCGGATAGTGTCGAAGACAGCCCCCTCCAGCAAGATTCAGCACAGGAGGATGGAGAAGCCAGCCCTCGTGAGAGAGCGGCAGACAAAGAGGTAGAGGACGATAATTACATGCCTCCCTCCGGAGACGAGGCAAGCCTCGACAACAATGAATTTGTCATGCCTGAGGATCCCGTCGAACAAGAGCGTTTCAAACGCAGGCTTATGGCCACAGCAAGCAGCCTCAAGAAAAAGCAGCAGCAACTTAGAGCTGATCAAGATTTGCTAGCCGACAGATGGACTGAAGTCCTTGCGGCCGAAGAGTACGAACTCGAACGCCCCTCCAAAAGCTACCCCAAACGCAAGCTGCTGCCCCGATTAGAGGAGGAAGCATATAAGCCTACGTCACTAGCGCACAATACGGCCGACCGGCCACCTCGTGGCCACGATAGAGAGGCCTCTAGGCCCTCCACTAAAGCCGCACCCCGGCATCGCTCAAAAAGCACGAAGTCACGGGGGAATGCGCCGGACTTGCAAGACATATTGGAGGATAAGGCAAGACAAACAAGATCGATCTACGGATCGCGTGGGCGCCCCACCATACGTGATGACAACCGTCACACCGGATACAGCAATACCGGCCGGGCCAAACACAATAGACAAAGCTCGTTTGAGCTGCGTCGTGATATAGCCCAATACAGAGGTGCCGCACACCCACTATGCTTCATAGATGAAGTAATGGATCATCAAATCCCCGAAGGGTTCAAACCCGTGAACATTGAATCCTACGATGGCACAACAGATCCCACGGTTTGGATCGAAGACTATCTCCTTCATATCCACATGGCCCGCGGTGATGATCTTCACGCCATCAAATACCACCCACTCAAGCTTAAAGGACCAGCTCGACATTGGCTCAACAGCTTGCCTGCAGAATCAATTGGGTGTTGGGAGGACCTGGAAGCCGCATTCCTTGATAACTTCTAGGGCACATATGTGCGACCACCAGACGCCGATGACCTAAGACACATAATTCAGCAGCTAGACGAATCGGCCAGACAATTGTGGACACGATTCTTAACCAAGAAAAATCAAATCATCGACTGTCCGGATGCAGAGGCCCTTGCAGCCTTCAAACACAACATCTGCGACGAATGGCTTGCTCGGCACCTAGGACAGGAGAAGCCGAAATCAATGGCAACCCTCACATCGCTCATGACCCGCTTCTGTGCGGGAGAAGACAGCTGGCTAGCCCGCAGTAACAACTTAACCAAAAACTCTGGTAGTTCGGATACCAAAGATAGCAATGGCAGGTCGCGTCGTAGTAAGCATAAGTGCCGCATTAACGGTGATAATACTGAAGATACGGCAATCAACGCCGGATTCAGAGGCTCTAAACCTGGTCAGTGGAAAAAGCCATTCAAAAGAACTACTCCGGGCCTGTCCAATTTGGACCGGATACTCGATCGCTTGTGCGAGATACATGGCACCACCGAAAAGCCAGCTAATCACACCAACAGAGATTGTTGGGTGTTCAAGCAGGCAGGAAAGTTAATCGCCGAAAGAAATGACAAGGGGCTGCCTAGCGATGAAGAGGAGGAGACACGGCCGCCGAACAATAGAGGACAGAAGGGTTTCCCCCCACAAGTGCGGACGGTGAACATGATATACGCAACCCACATACCCAAAAGGGAGCGGAAGCGTGCACTCAGGGACGTATACGCGATGGAGCCAGTCGCCCCAAAGTTCAATCCGTGGTCCTCCTGCCCGATCACTTTTGATCGAAGGGACCACCCCACCAGTATCCGCCACGGCGGATTCGCCGCATTGGTTCTAGACCCAATTGTCGACGGATTTCACCTCACTAGAGTCCTGATGGACGGCAGCAGCAGCCTGAACCTGCTTTATCAGGATACAGTGCGCGAGATGGGCATAGACCCCTCAAGGATTAAACCCACAAAAACGACCTTCAAAGGCGTCATACCAGGTGTAGAGGCCAATTGTACTGGCTCAGTCACACTTGAAGTGGTCTTCGGATCCCCGGATAACTTCCGAAGCTAGGAGTTAATCTTCGACATAGTCCCGTTCCGCAGCGGCTATCATGCACTGCTTGGACGAACCGCATATGCAAAGTTCAATGCGGTGCCGCACTTCGCATACCTCAAGCTCAAGATGCCAGGCCCTCAAGGAGTCATCACGGTCAATGGAAACACTAAACGCTCTCTCCGAATGGAGGAGCATACAGCGGCTCTCGCGGAGGAAGTGCAGAGCAGGCTCCTAAGACAATTCTCGAGTCCGGCCGTTAAGCGACCGGACACCGTCAAGCACGCCCGGAGCAACCTACAACAAGACCACCTGGCACGTTCCGAGCACGCGTAGCAATGCGGCCCCAACCCCAGCCCTCGCAAAATTGCGAGACCAGTACCACGCGTACATCACTACGCTCTGGAGATACCATGGGCATAGTGGGAGGGGCACGACCACGGCAGGCCCAGAGTGTGGCTCAACCACACCAGGGGCTCCCAAATGCGTCATCCTTTTTTTCTTTTTTCTTCTTATCCTCAGGACTCCATTTCCCAGAAGCCCTGTCCGGAAGTAGACCTGCCAAACTCATGATGCAATAGCCAGGGAAGCAGAAAAGCTACAACGAGTACCCAGGTGGTCTCCATTACGAGCATTATACCTGTTCTATACACCATTCCGTAGCCTACCCCTGGAGGGGGACATGTTAAATAGTCCCACCCCTTGCTTATCGCACTATTTGTATCGCTCTGCATTCATTGCAGTCTTTTCTTTTAATAAACAATGCATCGCTTTTTGCCTATCATTGCATTCCTTTTTTATATACATGTTCACTTATGACATGTTGCATACGTACGCTTTGGTACGACCAAATACACCAGGGGCTTAAGTTCCCCAAATTATGGTACGATAAGTCCAAACACTTTCACAAGTGCGGCACCCCGAACTTATAGCATTATATGCATCGGCTCTGAATCATGTCTTGGGTCAATAGTTGGGTTTTCCTGGCTCCCATGTTTTGGTACCTTACGTTCCGTTATATCGGCTAAGGTAGCGTTGGGAGAACCACTACGATTGTGCCCCAGTTGAGCTGGGCTGAGCACCTCAGTGGAGAAAGCTAAAACTGACCGTCATGATGGGGCGAGAGCCGGTCGCTGTTCGAGAGGTTTTTTTGAGTCCCTAAAGACTTATGCCGCTTAGAGCGAAGAACCAGCTTTGTCCGGCTAGGCGTGGATAGCGCCCCGAATTCGGCCTTCCGAACACTAGGGGCTTCTCCGAAATTTAAAATTATAGAATTCTATGGCTAAGTGAGAGTGTTCAAGCATTATAAGTACGGTTGCCTCGTTCGTTGTGTTGAGCGCCTCCCTAGAAGGACCCAAAAATGGGAACAAGAGCGCTCAAGTTTATCCCGAACACCCCAGCACTCGTGGCATGGGGGCCGAAGCCAACGACTTGCCATCTCTCAGATTTGATAAACGGACGCACAGAAGGTAATATTTTAAATTAACAAGCGTTGCTTAGCGCATATGAACAAAGTTTTCAGCGCACATGATAACAAAATGCGAGTCTACTCAAAAATTACATCTTTGGAGCATTCACCCGCAATAATGCGGGCACCCTTCAGGACACCATTATAATACATCTCGGGCGTGCGATACTCCTTGCTCGGTGGTGGCGCGTCCGTCACAAGCTTCTCGGCGTCCATCTTGCCCCAGTGCACCTTAGCGCGGGCAAGGGCCTGACGGGCACCTTCAATGCAGGCGGAGTGCTTGATGACGTCAACCCATGGACAAGCGTCCACCAGCCGCCGCACCAGACCGAAGTAGCTCCCAGGCATGGCTTCTTTGGGCCACAGCCGAACTATGAGGCCCTTCATGGCCTGTTCGGCCACCTTGTGGAGCTTGACCAGCTGCTTCAGCTGGTCGCTCAGTGGCATGGGATGTCTGGCCTCAGCATACTGAGACCAGAACACCTTCTCCGTCGAGCTCCCCTCCTCGGCTCTGTAGAACACGGCAGCATCGGACACGCTATGGTGCAGATCTGCGAACGCTCCTGGAGAGCGTCGAATTCGGGTAAGTAACAGGTAATTCACTTTTACATGCTTGCTCTGCATGAAGAATGCCTTACCCGCCGCTATCTTCTTTACTGCCTCAATTTCCTGGAGGGCCTTCTAGGCTTTGGCCTTAGCAGCTTTGGCACTTTCAAGAGCCGACGCGAGCTCGGACTCTTGAGTCTTCGAGTCACACTCCAAACTCTAGTGTTTTTCCACGAGAGCCTGGAGCTCTTGCCGCACCTCCGCCACCCGCGCCTCCTGCTTCTCTCGCTCGGCGCGTTCTGCAGCCGCATTACGTTCGTCCGCGGACACCGCCTCCTTCAGGGTCGCCACCTCGTTCGTAGCCCCTGGAGTACCCACGTTATTCTTGTCATTTTTCTTTTTGCAACCAAATCCTTTTCTATAGGGTACAACTTTAATAAGGTGTTACTCACCTTCCTTGTCCTCGAGCTGCTTCTTGGCGCGGCCGAGCTTGATCTCAGACCGCTCGAGGCTCTGCTTCAAGGAATTGACCTTCGCAGTCAGTGCGGCAGAGGTCAGCAGCGCAGCCTGCATTCCCATATTGACATATTTGTGTTAGACTCCTGCGTATATATTTTTAGGTCCTTAGTTCGGCTTTTCTTTCCGAACACCGAACTGAGCATCAGGGGCTACTGTCTATGCGGTACTATTTTTACACATCCTAATCACATACCTCAAAGCCTGATAGAAGGCTTGTGCAGGCTTCGGTCAGCCCGCTCTTGGCGAGCTGAACCTTCTGAATGACCGCACTCATGACAGTGCAGGGTCCCTCGTCGATGGAAGCACCGTTGAGCGCCTCCATCAAGTTATCCGGCTCCTCCGGTTGGACGGAGGCTGCCGGCGTCGCTGTCTTGCCCTTCTCACAAAGGGGCCGCCCGCCGGACTCCAGAACCACCAAAGGTTCCGGTGCGGAGTCCGGTCCAAGGTCCGGGAGGTTGCCCTGTGGCACCTCCGGGGCCTCCTCCTCCTGGATGGTCCCCTTCTGGTACCCCACCTCGGCGTCGTCTGCGTCACTGGGGGAGGAGGCGGTCGGAAGTCAAGCGCTATTCTCATCTGACGAACCCAGGGACCCGCTCGACGAAGCGGGGAGATCGTCCTTGGGCGGACTACATGGTTGTATTCGGTGTTAGAAGACGCTATGCGATGAAATAAAAAACATGAGTTATTCTGGAATCCGGACACTTACGATCTCGACAAGGGCTTGGCCCTTCAGGGCCACTCCTCTTCGCCGTCGTCGGCGTTGGTGGAACAGTCCGGAGGAAGGGTCCTTCCCTTCTTGGACCCTTCGGCCTCCCCTGTTGGGGAAGCCTTCCTCTTCTTCCCTCCCCCCGCTGGGGGAGAGGCCTCTTTCTTCTCCTCCTCATCTTCGTGGGAGGAGTCCGCCTCGGAGTCATCAGACGATGAGTCCGATAACACCTAGCGCCGGGAACTCCTCCGGGTTCCCGTGGCCTTCTTCTTGGCCTTCTTCTCCGGCACCACGTAAGGCGCTGGGACCAGCAGCCCTGTCAAATGGGCATCCGCTGGGTCTTCTGGAAGGGTATCCGGACAGTTAACCTATCCGGACGTCTTCTGCCAGGCCTGTTCAAGGTATTGGGAGTTTAGATCCCACATAGAGTCAAACTATGGAAAGAAAGTGTCCCGTAAAGGATAATATAGCTTACCTCACCAGCCGGACGCTGCGAGCTGAATCCGCGATCTTCAGTAGCGGATGCGGGCGCCTCGGCGCCCTTGAACAGCACCCTCCAGGCCTCTCCGTACATAGTGTCGAAGAGCCTTCTCAAGGTCTAGTGCTGCGCCTTCCCATAGGTTGAAATCCCGCTGTTGGCACGGGAGAATCCGGCGGATGAGCATGACCTGGACTACGTTGACAAGCTTGAGCTTCTTGTTCACTAGGGTTTGGAGACAGGATTGGAGCCCGGTCAGCTCCTCCGAATCACCCCACAACAGGCCCTTCTCAGGTGAGCCGTGTGGGGATGCCAGATCTGAATTCGGGGGCCGCTGCCCATTCAGGGTCACGCGGCTCGGTGATGTAGAACCACCCCGATTGCCACCCTTTGATGGTTTCCACGAAGGCGCCCTCGAGACAGGTGACGTTGGGCATCTTGCCCACCATGGCGCCTCCGCACTCCACTTGGCTGCCACCCACTACCTTCGGCTTGACATTAAAAGTCTTTAGCCATAAGCCGAAGTGGGGTTGGATGCAGAGGAAAGCCTCACACAGGACGATAAACGCCGAGATGTTGAGGATAAAATTCGGGGCCAGATCATGGAAATCCAGGCCATAGTAGAACATGAGCCCCCGGACAAAGGCGTGGAGTGGGAAGCCCAGTCCGCGGAGGAAATGGGGAAGGAATACCACCCTCTCATGGGGCCTGGGGGTGGGGATGAGCTGCCCCTCGACGGGGAGCCGGTGCGCGATATCGCTGGACAAGTATCCGGCCTTGCGCAGCTTTTTGATGTGCCCCTCCGTGACGGAGGAGGCCATCCACTTGCCTCCCGCTCCAGACATGGTTGGAGAAGGTTGAGGTGAGAAGTGCGGACTTGGGCGCTGGAGCTGGAGTGCACGGAGATGGATAAGAAAAGGAGGAAGAAGGCGTAGGTGAAAAGGTGGATCCTTATCCCCTTATATATGGACGGACGAAACTATGCGTCCCCACCAGCCCGGTAAAACTCGCTTATCTCCCAAGCACTGCAATCAATGGCGCGGTTGGGTTACCCACGTCCGTATTCATGAGAATCCCGGAATAAGGGGCCATGATCTCTGCTTTGACAAGACGTTCCAAGGAAACCGCTTCGCTAAACGCGCTGAGGTGGAACAATAAAAACGATTCGAGTAAAGGCTTGGCCGTGGTGTGACATCATATCACGAAATACGTCAGCAGATTGAACTTGTGTAAATATTATTCTCTCTACGGTGGTATGTGGAATTCATTTTGCAGAGCCGGACAATATCCTGGTGTTCAAAAACTTCTATGAATTATTGGAGGAGGAACCCGCCTTGCAATGACGAATACAATACACGCGCCGGACTCGTCGTCATTGAAGCTTGGTTCAGGGGCTACTGAGAGAGTCCTGGATTAGGGGGTGTCCGGATAGCTGAACTATCATCATTGGCCGGACTCCAAGACTATGAAGATACAAGATTGAAGACTTCGTCCCGTGTCTGGATGGGACTTTCCTTGGCGTGGAAGGCAAGTTTGGCGATACGGATATGTAGATCTCCTACCATTGTAACCGACTCTGTGTAACCCTAGCCCTCTCCGGTGTCTATATAAACCGGAGGGTTTTAGTCTGTATGACGAACAACAATCATACCATAGGCTAGCTTCTAGGGTTTAGCCTCCTTGATCTCGTGGTAGATCTACTCTTGTAATACCCATATCATCAATATCAATCAAGCAGGAGTAGGGTTTTACCTCCATCGAGAGGGCCCGAACCTGGGTAAAAACATCGTGTCCCTTGTGTCCTGTTACCATCCGCCTAGACGCACAGTTCGGGACCCCCTATCTGAGATCCGCCGGTTTTGACACCGACACCCGTGATATGATACGCTCTATCACACATAAGCCTCCTTATATCTTCCTCAAAACAGCCACCATACCTACCTATCCTGGCATTTCCATAGCCATTCTGAGATATATTGCCATGCAACTTCCATCATCATCATATACATGACTTGAGCATTCATTGTCATATTGTCTTGCATGATCGTAAGATAGCTAGCATGATGTTTTCATGGCTTGTCCGTTTTTTGATATCTTTGCTGTGCTAGATCATTGCACATCCCGATACACCGCCGGAGGCATTCATATAGAGTGATATCTTTGTTCTAGTATCGAGTTGTAATATTGAGTTGTAAGTAAATAAAAGTGTGATGATCATCATTATAGAGGATTGCCCCATAAAAAAGGAGATGCCAAAGAAGCCTAAATAAAAAAGGGGCCAAAGAAGCCCGCAAAAAAAGAAAAAGAAAAAAGGGGCAATGTTACTATCCTTTTACCACACTTGTGCTTCAAAGTAGCACCATGTTCTTCATATAGAGAGTCTCTTGAGTTACCACTTTCATATACTAGTGGGAATTTTCATTATAGAACTTGGCTTTCCAATGATGGGCTTCCTCTAATGCCCTAGGTCTTCATGAGCAAGCAGGTTGGATGCACACCCACTTAGTTTCAGTTTGAGCTTTCATACACTTATAGCTCTTAGTGCATCCGTTGCATGGCAATCCCTACTCCTCGCATTGACATCAATTGATGGGCATCTCCATAGCCCATTGATTAGCCACGTCGATGTGAGACTTTCTCCCTTTTTGTCTTCTCCCCATAAACGTCCACCATCATATTCTATTCCACATATAGTGCTATATCCATGGCTCACGCTCGTGTATTGCGTGAAAGTTGAAAAGTTTTGAGAAGATCAAAAGATGAAACAATTGCTTGGCTTGTCATCAGGGTTGTGCATGATTTGAATATTTTGTGTGATGAAGATGGAGCCTAGCCAGACTATATGATTTTGTAGGGATAACTTTCTTTGGCCATGTTGTTTTGAAAAGACATGATTGCTATATTAGTATGCTCGAAGTATTATTGTTCTTATGTCAAATGCGAGACTGTTGCTTTGAATCACTCGTGTCTTAATACTCATGCCATGATTAGATACATGACGAAGATTATGTTAGGTAGAATTCCACATCAAAAATTATCTTTTTTATCATTTACCTACTCGAGGACGAGCAGGAATTAAGCTTGGGGATGCTGATACATCTCTGTCGTATCTATAATTTTTGATTGTTCCATGCCAATATTCTACAACTTTCATATACTTTTGGCAACTTTTTATACTATTTTCGGGACTAACATATTGATCCAGTGCCCAGTGCCAGTTCCTGTTTGTTGCATGTTTTATGTTTTGCAGAAACCCCATATCAAACGGAGTCCAAATGGGATAAAAACGGATGGAGAATATTTTTACAATATTTATGATTTTTGGGAAGAAATATCAACGCGAGACGCTGCCCGAGGGGGCCACGAGGCAGGGGGCGTGCCCCTGAACCTCATGGGCACCCCGTAAGGCAATTAATGCTCTTCTTTTGCAGCAAGAAAGCTAATTTTCGGAGAAAAATCTGGGCGAAGGTTTCAATCCAATCGGAGTTACGGATCTCCGGATATATAAGAAACGGTGAAAGGGCAGAACCAGAGAACGCAGAAACAGAGAGAGACAGAGAGACAGATCCAATCTCGGAGGGGCTCTCGCCCCTCCCACGCCATGGAGACCATGGACCAGAGGGGAAACCCTTCTCCCATCTAGGGAGAAGGTCAAGGAAGAAGAAGAAGAAGGGGGGCTCTCTCCCCCTTGCTTCCGGTGGCGCCCGAACGCCGCTGGGGGCTGTCGGATTTCGGGTTCCGGCAGACCCTTGAGGTTCGAACTCTGGGGTGCGCGCGGAGATTCAACCCTCTGCCTGCCTGTTCCTCGCCGAATCGCTAAGGTCTAAACTACCAAACAGAACAACACAAGAGACACAAGATTTATACTACTTCAGGCCACCATTGTGGTGTAATACCCTACTCCAGTGTGTGGTGTGGTGGATTGCCTCTTGGGCTGATGATGAACAATACAAGGGAGAACAGCCTCGCGAGGGTCTGTTCTTGGCTGGTGCGACGAACTGCTAGGAGGAGTTACTTCGCTCTATCTACTGGTTTCTTGGTGAGGATCCCAATTGCTAGGTCAGGTCCGGATTCTGGATGCAGGATCCCCTTCCCTGGGGGTGGCTAGTCCTATTTATAGGCAAAGGCCCTCGGCCTCTTCCCAAATATTAAGCGGGAAGGGCGCCAACAATTGGCCATTTTGAAGGGGAACAACGGGTACACTTATCCTCACTAAAGTTGGTCCTCGCCTGTCAAAGGCTCTGGTGGTGACGCCTGCTTGGGCTCCACAATGACTTCTTCCCTGCCGTTGGGCTGGTCTTGGTGTCGTTGCACCGAAATGGATGCCTTTGCTTGATGCCCTCGCCTGCGCTTGCCCCCTTTGCACCAAAGAGGAAAGGAGGACGCTGCGCGGGCTGGCGCCCGACTGGCTCCCCTGGTCGTCATGGCTTGCGTCATGGGCACCTCGCGAGGTACCCCGCCTTGAACTCTCTGCCTCCTCGCGAGCCCGCCTGACGAGGCCGTGCCTGAGGAAGCTCCTTGTCGTCCGCCCCGCGAGGCTTGGCCCCTCGCGAGGGTCTTGAGTTTGTGTTGATGAAGATGGGCTGTGCCGGGCCTCCTTTGAGCCACGCCGCAGGCCGCAGGCAGGCAAGTCTGGGGACCCCCGTTCCTAGAACGCCGACAGTAGCCCCCGGGCCCACGGCGCGCCCAAACTTGGCTGAGCAGAGAGGCGAAAGGGCAAGTGCGAAGCGTCGCGGTCCTAACAGCCTGCGGCCTTGGGCGCCGCCTGGCGGTTGATTGGATGTGGGCGCCTTCGCTTCCCCATGACGCCTTGGTAACCGCACGGATTCGACAAGTCCCTGCATGCAAAGCGGGTCATGATTACCTGCGATCGTGGAGGTCGATGGTTGGCCTTCGCCGGCTATAAGTACGGGGCTGTGCACATCCTTCCAGTCTATCCCCTCTTGCTTCTCCATCTTCTCCATGGCTCAACCAAGGAAGTTCTCGGCCGCAGAGAAAGGAAAGGCTCACCAGGTCGAGTCCACATCTCCCCCGCCCAAGCGCGGTCGAGGTCGCCCTCGCAAACATCCTGTAGCCTCCTGGGCGGCCCCCCGTGGCCGCGGAGGTGGACCTCTGTGCAGCGATGAGCGGCTGGCCATGGTGGGCGGGCGTGTTCCGGCCGTGCGACCCCCAAGGACACGCCTCCATACAGTGGAGGTGCTGGCGGAGTTCATTGTGTGGGCGGTGGAGCCAACCGGCGCCGGCTTCAGCTCCCTCGCTTCCTCCTAGGTGAAATCCCAGCTGGCGCCTTGGGTGGCCTATGGCTTCAGGCAGATGGCTTCTGTAGCCGGGCCTTGTGAGCTTCGCTGGAGGTCTCCGCAGCCGGGAGCCTGGCCCTGACCCGCGGCTGGCAGACGTTTGCTCGCGCGCGTGGCCTTCGCCGCCGTTGCTCTCTATACTTCAAGTTCGACGGTGACGCCACCCTCTATGTGAGGGTGTTCGGGGAAGATGGTCGCCGTGCAGGGTGCTGCCCTGAAGATGACGACCGCGGCCGGGGACTCAGCCCCGGCGAGGACGGAGAGGACAGCGCGCGCGCGGTTGGCGGCGCCCGTGACTCCTCAAACTTCACCAGCTCTTCTTCGAGTAGCGACTCTTCCAGCAGCGGCCGCGGTCAGCCTCCACGCTGTCGCGCCTGCTTGGAGGGCGGCAGCGGATCTGCCCGCCGTCGCGCCTCGGTGAAGCGCGAGAGGGAGTCCGCCTGAGCTCCGGAGGTGGCTCGAGTCTTCTATGAGGGCCGGCGCAGGACGAGCTTCGCCTGCTTTGTTCTTTCCTTTCTTTTTCCTGCGCAAAAAGACAGCAATGTGTGGCCCCGTGGGGGCGCGTTTCGGTTAACGTCGTCAATTATAGTACTGTTTCTATTATTCCGATATTGTTCCTTTCTCCTGCATGCCCATTCGTAAGTAATCTCCAGTCTCAGCCGCGGGGGCGACCGACCCAGGCCCTATATTCGTGTCGTGGTGCCCGTGAGGCATGGTCTGGAGGGGCACTCTTGTAGTGGACCTGGGCCGTGAAAACTTGAGAGATAGGGGTAGGAACACTCGCGAGGGCTCCCGGGGCTTCCACCTCGCGAGCCCCCGCGCAAGAGAAATTGAGGCAGGAGAGTGAAAAAGTCGAAGGACCACAGGTCAAAAGGCGGCGATAGTTTCAATAAAACTCCAAATGAGAATGAACTAGCCAACTGCAGAAAGCAAATGAAAGAGCCGCGTCCGGCACCTAGTCCAGTCTTCGACATCTTCTCACCAGCGCGGAGCTAAGTGCTGCCACTGGGCATGGGAGGGTGCCCCAGGGCCTGAGGTCGGCACCCCTGAGACTCCGGGGCATGTACAGCCCCAACTCATTATTACGTGAGAGTGTCACGGGCGGAGAGCTTCGCTGGCGTTGGCCTTCTTCACAGGCTCCGGGCCTTTCTTCAGGGAGGCAAGCTTCACGGGCATTGGACCTCTTCATAGGCTCTGGGCCTTTTCCGAAAAGATGAGCTTCACAGGCGTTCGCCTTCTTCACAGGCTCTGGGCCTTTTCCAAAAAGGTGAGCTTCACAGGCATTCGCCTTCTTCACAGGCTCTGGGCCTTTTCCGAAAAGATGAGCTTCACAGGCATTCGCCTTCTTCACAGGCTCTGGGCCTTTTCCAAAAAGATGAGCTTCACAGGCATTCGCCTTCTTCACAGGCTCTGGGCCTTTTCCAAAAAGATGAGCTTCACAGGCGTTCGCCTTCTTCACAGGCTCTGGGCCTTTCTAGGGGTAAAACCTCCGGAGGTGCTGGATGTTCCACGCGTTCTGTATAGGTACTCCCTCCTGAGTCTCCAAGTGCACGGAGCCGGGCCTAGAAACATGAACAACCTTGAACGGGCCCTCCCACATAGGAGAGAGCTTATGCAGTCCCTCCATGGAGAGGACCCGCTGGAGCACGAGGTCCCCTACCTCGAGAGTTCTGGGGAGGATGTTGCGGCAGTGGTATCGCCGGAGTGCCCGCTGGTATCTCACCGCTCGCAGTGCGGCTTCTCGACGACGCTCCTCCCCCAGCAGGAGGTTCATCCCCCGCATGGTGTCCTGCAGCGTCTCATCGAACGCCAGGACCCGCGCGGAACGACTCCTGACCTCGTGAGGGAGGATCGCTTCAGCTTCGTAGACCAAGAAGAAAGGGGTCTCCCCAGTTGGCTTGTCGCGGTTGTGCGGATGGACCACAACACGGACTGAAGCTCGTCATGCCAACCTCTGCCGCAGGCCTCCAGTTTCTTCTTGAACGTCCTAGTCTTGAGGCCCCTCAGGACTTCTGCGTTGGCCCGCTCGGCCTGGCTGTTGCTTCGGGGGTGCGCCAGCGAAGCGTAGCATATCTGCGTTCCAAGGTTAGCATAGTATGTTTTGAAAAGGTTACTGGTGAACTGCGAACCATTGTCAGTGATGATGCGGTTCGGCACCCCGAACCGGCTCACGATGCCCTTGATGAACTTGACTGCAGAACCAGCAGGGATGGTCCGGACGGCCTCGACTTCGGCCCACTTGGTGAACTTGTCCACATCGATGTAGAGGTAGCGATAGCCCCCTGGCGCCCGAGGAAACGGGCCCAGGATATCCAACCCCCAGACTGCGAAGGGCCACGTGAGGGGTATGGTTTGCAGACCTCCTGCCGGCTGATGGATCTGCTTGGCATAGAATTGGCAAGCCTCGCAAGCTTTCACTAGTTCGACAACGTCATTGAGCGCAGCAGGCCAATAGAAACCGCTGCGGAACACCTTGCCAACGAGGATCCGTGACGACGAATGATGCCCACAGTCTCCACCGTGTATATCTGCCAGCAGTTCCTTCCCTTGCTCCCTGGTGATGCAACGCAGGGACACATCATTCGGCCGTTTCCGGTAGAGCTCTCCATCCATGATGCAGTACGATGTGGCTTGCCGCGCCACACGCTCTGCCTCCTCCTCCTTCTCCGGCAGGGTCCCTTGCGTTAAGTAGCTCCAGAGCTCTGTGATCCAGCACCCCTCCTGAGGCTTCATCGTCAGGAGTAGGCGTGCTCCTGAGGCCGGGCCGCAGGCTGGGGCTCCCGAGGCAGGTGGCTGAGGAAGCTCCACCCGAGGCTGTGCTGTGTTTGATAATGATGGCAGGGCCCGAGGGCTTGAAGAGCCGTTCCTCGAATACGCCCGGCTCCTGGGGCAACCGCCTGGAGGCTCGTTTGGCGATGTCGTCAGCCTCTTGATTACTGCCGCGGGGCACATGCTATAGCTCCAACCCCCAGAACTGCTTCTCCATCCTGCGGACCTCCGCAAGGTAGGCCTCCATGTGCTCATCTCTTGGCTCGTATACTTTGTTGGAGAAATTGACAAGGAGCTATGAATCGCCCTTGATAGTAAGGCGCTTCACCCCCAGGGCAGCGGCGGCCTTCAAGCCCACTATCAGCCCCTCGTACTCTGCTATATTGTTGGAGACCTTTTCACCCTGCTGGAAGCAGAGCTGCACGACGTAGTACAGCTTGTCCTAAGTGGGAGATATGAGCACCGCCCCAGCCCCAGCACCCTGCCTGGAGAATGCTCCGTCGAAGTACATGACCCAGCCTTCTGGCGCCTCGCTTCCTGGGGATAGGGATCGATCCTCGCCGGCCTTGAGGCCCGGTGCCTCCGTCCATTCGGCCACGAAATCTGCTAGCGCGGCCCCCTTGATGACTCTGGTTGTGCTGAATTCGAGCTGAAATGCTTGCAGTTCAATGTTCCACTCGGCGACCCTTCCGGCTAAGTTAGGGCTCTTGAGCACTCTTTCCAAGGGGTATGCTGAGACAACCTTGATAGGGTGACCCTGAAAGTAGTGCCACAGCTTGCGCGAGGCCACCAGTAGCGCGAGGAGGAGTTTCTGAGGCATGGGGTAGTGTGCCCTCGCATCCCGCAACACCGTGCTGACGAAGTACACCGGGTGCTCGACGAGGCTTGGGGCGTCGGTGCTGGTGGCGTCCTCCGGAAGCCGTGGTGCCTCCTGAGGTGGTGGAGCCTCCAGAAGATGGTTGCCTGGAGGAAGAGCTTCCTCCGTTCCCGGCGCGCCTCCCTGCGGCAGCTGATCCTCCTCAGCCGTGGTAGCGACCTCTGCAAGCCCTTTTTGGTCCTGCTTCACCTTGACACGGGCAGCAGCCGTGGCCTTGGTCCGATGCTCCTCCCTAACTGCCACCAGAGCCGCGCTGGCGGAGTAAGGAGTGGCAGCGAGATAGAGTACCAAGGGCTCTTGAGGGCATGGGGCCACCATCACCGGAGGGCTGGTTAAGTATCTCTTGAGATCTTGGAACGCTTTGTCGGCTTCTTCAGTCCATTCAAAGGGCCCCTTCTTCTTCATCAGCTGAAAGAAAGGCAGGGCTCGCTCCCCTAACCTGGTGATGAAGCGCCCCAGCGCAGTCACGCGCCCCGTGAGCTTCTGCATTTCTCTGAGGGTCTTTTGTGGACTCATGTCCTCGACTGCCTTGACCTTTTCTGGGTTGGCCTCGATGCCTCGGTGGGACACGAGGAAGCCCAAGAGCTTGCCCGATGGGACTCCAAACACACACTTCTCCGGGTTGAGCCGTAGGCTCACTGCTTTGAGGCTCGCGAAGGTTTCCTCCAGGTCTTGTATCAGGGTCTTGGCCTCACGAGACTTTACTACAATGTCGTCGACGTAAGCCTCCACATTCTTCCCAAGCTGCGGGCCCAAGGTGATGTGCATGAGCCGCTGAAAGGTTGCCCCCGTGTTGCGCAGTCCGAACGGCATGCATATATAGCAGTACACCCCACACGGGTCAGAAGGTCATCTTCTCCACGTCTTCCATGGCCATCTTGATCTAGTGATACCCGAAGAAGGCATCCAAAAGCATAACAGGTCACATTCAACGGTGGAATCGACGATCTGATCAATGCGAGGGACCGGGAACGGAACTTGCGGGCATGCTTTGTTGAGGTTGGTGAAGTCTACACACATGCGCTCCTTCCCTCCCTTCTTTCGCACAACTACGGGGTTGGCCAACCAATCTGGATATCAGACCTCGCGGATAACCCCTGCGGCTTCTAGTTTGCGGGTCTCCTGGACGATGAAGGCCTGCTTTTCCGTGGACTGCCTCCTCGCCTTCTGCTTCACGGGGCGCACGTTGGGGCACACGTTGAGGTGGTGCTCGATCACACCTCGTGAGATCCCTGCCAACTGATCGGGCTCCCAGGGGAACACTTTCGTGTTTGCATGCAGGAACTTGACCAGGGCTTCCTCCTGCTCGGGCCCGAGGTTGGTGCCTTTGGTGAAAGTGGCGTTAGTGGACCCGTCCTCGTCGACAGGTACCTGCTTGGTCTCTGCCTTGTCTTGGGTGAACAACTGCTTCTTCTTGGTCGGCGCAGCCCAATTGGGCTTGGGGTTTCTGCGTCGGCGGGCCGTGCCGCCGCCGCCGTCTTGAGGGCGAGCTTGAGTACTCGTAGCGCACCTTCGGTGTCCCCGGGCACGGTAAGGACGCCGTTGCTCCCGGGCATCTTCATGAGGTTGTACGCCGAGTGAGTTGCGGCCATGAATTTGGCCAATGCCGGATAGCCGAGGATGGCATTGTAGGGGAGGCCGATGGGGGCGATGTCGAAATCAACCAGCTCTGTGCGGAAATTGTTGTAGGTGCCGAAAGTTACCGGGAGCCGGATCTGCCCCAAGGAGCTGGACGACTTGCCTCCGATGCCCGAGAAAGGCCGGCTGGGCTGCAGCCGCTCCCGGGGTATGCGGAGGAGGTTGAATGCCTCAACTGAGAGCACGCTGAGGCCCGCGCCACCGTCGACGAGAGTCCTGCTGACAGCCACCTGGCAGATGGTGGGCATACAGAGCATGGGGAGCGCGCCCGAGCAGGCCGTGTTGGAGGGGTGGTCCTCAGAGTCGAAGGTCAGCCTGGCCGATGGCTCCGTCCGTCCCGGGGGAGCCCCCTGCCGCGTGGGGGCGGCGCCGACCCGGCGGACGAATGGCTTGACGTGGTGGCTGGAGGGCGGCGCCTACGAGCCGCCCAGGAGGGCTGCGACGACCGAGGGAGCCAGCGCGACGGGGTGGGTGAGGAAGAGGCCGCGTGGCTCTTCCCAAGAGGCCACGAGGGAATGCTGGGATGACGCTTGTTGTTCGTTCCCCGCCGGGCCGGTGGCGGTGTTGATGGCAGGTGACGGGGAACGACGAGGGCGCCCGCCGACGGGAGCCGTCTGGGCGACGTGGGAAGCGAGGGCGGCTCGGCGCTCGATGCGAGCCCGACGAGCGTCAGACATGGATGCGGTGGTCGGAGAAGAACAAGACGACGGAAGGTAATTTCCGGCGCACCCCTACCTGGCGCACCAAATGTCGGATTTCGGGTTCCGACAGACCCTTGAGGTTCGAACTCTGGGGTGCGCGCAGAGATTCAACCCTCTGCCTGCCTGTTCCTCGCCGAATCGCTAAGATCTAAACTACCAAACAGAACAACACAAGAGACACAAGATTTATACTGGTTCAGGCCACCATTGTGGTGTAATACCCTACTCCAGTGTGTGGTGTGGTGGATTGCCTCTTGGGCTGATGATGAACAATACAAGGGGGAACAGCCTCGCGAGGGTCTGTTCTTGGCTGGTGCGACGAACTGCTAGGAGGAGTTCGTTCGCTCTATCTACTAGTTTCTTGGTGAGGATCCCAATTGCTAGGCCAGGTCCGGATTCTAGATGCAGGATCCCCTTCCCTGGGGCTGGCTAGTCCTATTTATAGCCAAAGGCCCTGGGCCTCTTCCCAAATATTGAGCGGGAAGGGCACCAACAATTGGCCATTTTGAAGGGGAACAGCGGGTACACTTATCCTGACTAAAGTTGGTCCTCGCCTGTCAAAGGCTCTGGTGGTGACGCCTGCTTGTGCTCCACAATGACTTCTTCCCTACCGTTGGGCTGGTCTTGGTCTCGTTGCACCGAAATGGATGCCTTTGCTTGATGCCCTCGCCTGCGCTTGCCCCCTTTGCACCAAAGAGGAAAGGAGGACGCTGCGTGGGCTGGCACCCGTCTGGCGCCCCTGGTCGTCATGGCTTGCGTCATGGGCACCTCGCGAGGTACCCCGCCTTGAACTCTCCGCTCCTCGCGAGCTTGCCTGACAAGGCCGTGCCTGAGGAAGCTCCTTGTCGTCCGCCCCGCGAAGCTTGGACCCTCGCGAGGTTCTTGAGTTTGTGTTGATGAAGATGGGCTGTGCTGGGCCTCCTTTGAACCACACCGCAGGCCGCAGGCAGGCAAGTCTGGGGACCCCCGTTCCCAGAACGCCGACAGGGGCCATCGTCATTACCGCGATCTACACCAACACCTCCATCATCTTCACCAACATCTCCATCACCTTCCCCATCTATATTCAGCGGTCCACTCTCCCGCAACCCGATGTACCCTCTACTTGAACATGGTGCTTTATGCTTCATATTATTATCCAATGATGTGTTGCCATCCTATGATGCCTGAATAGATTTTCGTTGTCCTATCGGTGATTAGTGAATTGCTATGTTTGGTTTAATTTGCTTGTGGTTATGTTGCTGTCCTATTGTTCCCTCCATGTCGTGCAAGCATGAGGGACTCCCGCTTTAGGGTGTTGCATTACGTTCTAGATTCGCTTATAGCGGGTTGCTTGAGTGACAGAAGCATAAACCCGAGTAAGGGGGTTGTGGCGTATGGGATAAAGGGGACTTGATGCTTTAATGCTATGGTTGGGTTTTACCTTAATGATCTTTAGTAGTTGCGGATGCTTGCTAGAGTTCCAATCATAAGTGCATATGATCCAAGAAGAGAAAGTATGTTAGCTTATGCCTCTCCCACATAAAACTTGCTATCGGTCTAGAAAAGTAGTCAATTGCTTAGGGAAACACAACTCCTACCACCACTTTTCCACACTCGCTATATTTACTTTATTGCTTATTTATCTAAACATCCCCTAGTTTATATTTACATCCTCTTTATTATCTTGCAAACCTATCCAACAACACCTACAAAGTCCTTCTAGTTTCATACTTGTTCTAGGTAAAGCGAACGTCAAGCGTGCGTAGAGTTGTATCGATGGTCGATAGAACTTGAGGGAATATTTGTTCTACCCTTAGCTCCTCATTGAGTTCGACACTCTTAATTATTGAAAGAGGCTACAATTGATCCCCTATACTTGTGGGTTATAAAGACCTTTCTCTGGCGCCGTTGCCGGGGAGTCATAGCGTGGGGTGAATATTCTCGTGTGTGCTTGTTTGCTTTATCACTAAGTAATTTTTATTTGTTGTTCTTAGTTGTTTTCTATCTTTAGTTATGGATATGGCACACGAAATACCAAAAAAAATAGGTGTACTTGCTACTCATGGAGATGGGGAACCTCCTAAAACCCTCGATGGTGGTTATGTGAAAAATATTATGTACTACTTTGATAATCCTGAGAAAACCCCATTCAATTATGTTATGGTAGACACATTGGATCAACGTGAACACTTTAGGGATTATCGCTTGACACAAAAAGGGAAACTATTATGGGATCAAATGCATATGTTGCATTGGTATGCTTGGGAACTATGCTTGAGATATGATTATACTTGTTGCTCTAGGATGAAGGCTCCACACCTTCCCTTTTCATGCAAATTCAATGATAATAAAACATTAACTTCTTATGCTAATGGTATATATGATTACTATGATGTGGAAGAAATAGAAGAATTTGTTGCTTTTATGGGTGCTTATGAAATTGAATCTTTGTTTAAACAGTGTGAAAATCTTGATGATGCTGTTTACAGACCTGAAAACTTTGATATACTTAAATATTGCTATGAGAATTATGAATACAATTCCAATATTGATGCATTTATTGAGAAAGTCTCCGTTGTCCAAGAAGGAATTGATGGAACTGTGAGCTCATTGGATGAAAAAGATGATGAGGAGAGCGAAGAACAAAAGGAGGAAGAGCGGATTAGCTACCCGTGCCCACCTTCTAGTGAGAGTAACTCTTCAACTCATATATTGATTAATTCCCCTTCGTGCTTACCGAAGGATGATTGCTATGATACCTTTAATTCGTTTGAAATATCCCTTTTTGATGATGCTTGCTATGCTTGTGGCCAAGATGCCAATATGAATGAGGCTCATGGAGATGAACTTGCTATAGTTCCTTATGTTAAACATGAAATTGTTGCTATTGCACCCACACATGATAGTCCTATTATCTTTTTGAATGCTCCAAACTACACCATATCAGAGAAGTTTGTGCTTATTAAGGATTATATTGATGGGTTGCATTTTACTACTACACATGATGATTTTAATAGATATAATAAGCATGTGCTTGCTTCTCCTACTTGCAATTGTTATGAGAGAGGAACTATATCTCCACCTCTCTATGTTTCCAATATGATAAAATTGCAAGAAACTGCTTATACTATGCATTGGCCTTTACTTGGTGTGCATGAATTGTTCTTTTATGACATGCCGATGCATAAAGAGAGTTAGACTTCATTGTTGCATGATATATGTTAATTTGTGCTCACTACTAAATCACAAATCATTGTTAATTAAAATTGGCTTAGATATACCTTGGGATCCGGGTGGATCCATTGCTTGAGCACTACATGCCTAGCTTAATGGCTTAAAAGAAAGCGCTGCCAGGGAGACAACCCGGAAGTTTTAGAGAGTCATTTATTTCTGTTGTGTTCTTTTATATAGTCTAAAAACAAAAAAATAAAGAGGGTAACCCAAAACTTTTCAAAAAGGAAAGTGAAAGTGAGAGAGACAAGCATTGTTGAAGTGGGAGAGCTCCTTGTGTCGTGGTTCTAAGTCTGACAGTAGAATGGGGGGTAGGTATGGAGAGGCAAGATCCTAGCTATGGAGTAGTTGTATACGCAAGGGATTTACGAGTTCAGGCCCTTCTCAGAGGAAGTAACAGCCCTAAGTCTCGGAGCCCGGAGGCGGTTGACTGGATTATATGTGTATGAGTTACAGGGGTGCGAACCCTTTACACTGAGGAGGGGGGTGGCTTATATAGTGTCTGCCAGACCCCTCCGGCCCTCAGTTATGCAGGGTTTAAAGTACATAAAGGATTGGCATTACTGGTAACGCCCTACATAAAGTGTCATCATGGCCATAAAAACTACTTAATTATAGACCATTTGCATACAAAGTGGCTCTTAATCTCCTGGTGGTCGAGTGAGTCTTCGTGGTCGAGTGCCTTCGAGTCCGTCGAGTGGAATCCCTCTTGGTCGATTGGAAGGCAGCTTCTTCTGAAGATGTCCTTGTGGAGGGTACTTTGGACAGGTTCATGACCCTACCCTAGGTACATGACTTCATCATTAGCCCCAGAATGGATCGAGGTTTGAGTGAGGAAAGAGTTGATAATCTTTCCGACCTGTTTCTGTGTTCTAAGCATGTCTCATCTTGGATCAATGACCTTTTTTAATGATGGCATCAACCTTTCTTTCAGTCGCCTTGATCCATTCTTTTCTTCTATCGAGTGAACTTTTGAACTTGGTGAACTTCCGAGCGACGGATCGTAGGAAATCTACGGTCTGACAGGTTGATCTGCTGTTAGCGGATTTTGTGGGATCCGAATTTTGGGAAGCGCGCGAAGTGGGGTGGACCGCGGTACTCGGATGGGATAAGGCGTAGACGCCTCGATTGCTGCGCCGCCTTTTTCGCCACGTATCGCGCGCGCGACTGTTTTGGGATTTGACAGGGCCGCCCGGGCCTACTTGTCAGCCACTCGGAAGCGTCCCTATAAGGTGCCGGGCGAGGGTTTTTGAACAGTGCCTCTCCATTCCCCTCTCCGCCTTCTTCATCCCCGCCTGCTGCGCCCACTTTTGCCTCCGCCCATTCACTCCTCGCGCGCCTCGCTGGCGAAGATGGTGAAGGAGAAGACAGCGGCCTTGGAGCGAGCGAAGAAGGCGACGGCGATGGCGAAAGCAAAGGGAAGAGCGACCAGTCGGGGTGGATCTTCGGCGGGGTCTCGCCTGCCGCAAGGTTGGGTCCAAGGGGATTGGATCCGCTCGACCATCACCCAGGCGGATCTCAACGACCTGGCCAATGAGGGACTGATCTCTCATGGGCCAGCAAGACTTCCGGGGACCGAGTGGCAACCGCAACCACTGGAGGGTGAGTGCGTTCTCCTAGCCACTCATGTAGATCATGGATTCTCCCTGCTGTCGTGGGAACGACTCCGACAGTAAGAGAGGGGTAGGATAACGGAGCATGATATATCGAGATGCATATGGGTGACACGGTGGTTTTAGCGAGTTCGGGCCTCTCACGGTGGAGATAACAACCCTACGTCTCGTGCTCTGGAGAGGCTTTGTTTTATCTGAGTATATATCCGAAGATTACAATGTGTGTGTGAGAGAGAGGAACGGATCCCCATGCCTGAGCTAAGTCCTGAGACTAATGGTGAAAAGAGAGAGAGGTGGAAGAAAAAGCCCCCCCAAGTCTAGTGGTGGGGGTGGCTTATATAGAGTGCGCCACCCCCTCACCTCCTATGTTACAAAGTGGGGTATGAATGCCATAATGCCAGCTCGCTATTAAGCCCTCACTATTAGAAAGATGCCGACTGCCTTGCTGTCTGCTGGTCTTCGTATATCCGAGTGAGTCGTACGGTCGAGTGGTGAACCGTCATCCGAGTGGATGTAATGTTGCTTGGTCGAGTGGATAGTATGCTGCTTGTCCGAGTGGATAGTGTGTCTGTATGAAATTGACCTGGACCCACATGTTGTGTGGACCCCATGCTTCATGATATTTCGACCCTTCGTGGGCCTACCTGTTATGTATATCCCCAACATTAGCCCCCGAATCGATTGCGATTTTGCAGAACGAGTTGGTGTAAGACATAGTTTGGTCCGAGTGATTACAGAAATACTCGGTACATGTCGCCGCGCTTTCAGACAACCAAGGTTTGAACAAAATCTCAATGGATTCCGGCACCATGCTTCCCGACTAATCGAGGTAAGTGTCTGTGAGGAGCAACTTGGTGACATTCGTTCATCTCTCGGGAGAGGTTTAACTCGTGATCTAAGTATGGGCGTGTCATTAAATCCGTGCAACCAGATTGACACATGGACTGCTCTTTTAGAGAGATGCCATTCTTATCCCGGAGGAACGTCAATACGAGTCGGTTTCAGATTCGCACTTGTGAGTTTCACACTTTGAGTCCTAGAAGAAGGCTCAAAACAGGTCCATGGAGGAGCGTTAAACTCGCCTTATAGAATATTTTTTTGGAGTGATTTGGAGCTGGGCCTACATCGAGTAACTGATTACTCAGAATTTCTTCACGCCTGGAACGTGTCTTTTTTGTTGTTTGGCCGTCACTCGGGTTGGGCGGACCGTTCCGAGTGGATACCATTCCAGTGGGGGCATGCTGAGTGCACCCACTGGGTGTAGTCCCCGAGACTGCCGTCGACTGCGGGCAGTCGGCGGGAGTCTTAGAGCCTGTCTTTTTGTTGTTGTTCATCACTCGGGCTGGTCAGGCCGTACCGAGTGGAGATTACTCCAGTGGGGGCACGCTGAGTGCACCCACTAGGTGTAGTTCCCGAGACCGCCGTCAACTGCGGGCAGTCAGCGGGGGTATGAGAGAACTAAAACTCTTCTTAGCTGGTACTGATCGAACTTGTTCTTCTCTGACTCGGAGGTCGAGTAATACTGGATATGGGTTTGCATCGAGCAAAATGTTTCTTTCTGAGTTCTCTTCCAGTGGGGGCACGCTGAGTGCACCAACTGGGTGTAGTCCCCGAGCCTCTGTCGGACTAGATGAGTCTGGCAGAGGGTTTAAGTCTCTCGGTAAACCTCCAGGCAGTTGGCACAGCAAATATCTTTGTCTGGAATTGAATCAATCGGATGGATGCGCAACGAGGTGGTTGTACGAACGATGTTCGACGAGTAAGGTAGCCTGTAGGATTCAGTGATGGTGCTTCATTTTTACCCTTTTGCATGAAAGGGGTATTTATCCAAGTGGACGTGCTTCACTTATAGATCTTCGGCGAACCGAGCATGTATGGTCAGAAGAATATTCCTGATGTGATCAACAGGTTGACCAAATGGGCGCAACCTCTGAGGGTGACATGGCCAACTGTCGTGCGTAGCCCCCGAGTGATGCTCGAAGGAGGTAAACTTGCTACAGAGTGTGATATGAGGTTTGACCATATGAGTAACTTAGCCGTTCCTGTGTTGGGGGTGTAGAGGTAAAGACATGTCCAACTAATGGTGATGCGCGAGGCGGCAGAGGGGCGATGATGTGTACAACTGAGTGACGATGCACGGAGCGGTCGAGTGGTGAAGACGCGCGCAACCGAGTGGCGACGCGTGGGGCGGCCGAATGGTGATGACGTGTGAAGTGGTCGAATGTAGGACTACATATCTAGCCAAGTGAAGATGCACGAGGCAGCCGAGTGGTGAAGACGTGCACAACCGAGTGGCGGCGCGCGAAGCGGCTAAGGCGAAGTCGTGTGTCACCGGACGGTGAAAATGGTCCTCGGAGGACTTAGTCGAATGCTTTCGAAGCTTATGTAGTGACGAGTTTGGTGTGGTTGCGACGCAACAAGACCGTCGTGACAACTGAGTCTGAGTAGGAAAGAAGATGGTGTGCAGAGCAGCTGGGTGATTATAGAACTTGTCCAAGTGGCGGATCGAATGCACTTGTTGAAGTGAAGGATCTGACTGGTGATGAAGTACTCGACCACTCAGGCGAGTGTCATTTCAAATGAGGTGCAGCCCCCGAGTGCGGCGTAGCCCCCGAGCATACTACAGGCTTCGACAACGGACATGCCGGAATATGAGAAATATAGTCTTGAATGGATGATTTGCAATTCATCGAGTCGGATTTGGGTAAAGATAAGGAGAAGCTTCCGAGTGATGCTCGAAAGAGGCAAACTCGCAAAAGAGTGAAGTGTGAAGTTTAATTATGAAAGGGACTTATCTGTCTCATGCCCGATGAGGTCTATATCATCATACAATAAAGAGAATTTCATAGAGGGGTTGGTCGGACGTGTTTGAAGTCAACAGAGGGACAAGGTCAGTGTTGTGGTGCGCTAGGATCAGTATGGTGACCGAGTCCGAGCAGCGATGAAGTTGGCGTGTAAGGTTGTCGAGTGATCGCGTAACTTGTGTAAAAAATGGCACAAGTCAACACAATAATTTCTTGAGGAAATTTGATGTGTGCTGAAATGATTTGTGTGAATAACACCCATAGACACCCGCTGGGAGTGCAAGGGGCTTGCTGGTTAACCAGCAAGAGTCTGAAAGACCGAAGGATCCGTTCGAACTTGTCGAAGCGGCAGATCCGACTAAACTCATGGGGATACTCGCTCAAATAAAACGGAAGTGTAGTGTCTCGACTGAGTTGCAGCCCAGGAGGACCGATGCAAACTCGAAATGAAGAACGATACCTGGTGTTCGTAAATGATGTATGCGAAAAAATGGAAGTTGGACTTGGGAGCCACATAACCAGTACTAAGCAAGTATGTGAAAATAAGCAACCGAGCGTAGAGGTACACTTGGTGGCGTGGCCTCCGAGTGAACGTGATGTGTGAATTATGGAATACTCGGGAAGACGAAAATAACAGAATGTAAAATGACTTAGCTGTCTGAAGGCGCGCGGGGCGGCCGAGTGGTGATGAGGTGACCAATCGAGTGGCGATGCACGGGACGGACGAGTGGTTATGAGGTGACCAACCTGGTGGCGACGCACGGGGCGGCCGAGTGGTTATGAGGTGACCAACCTGTTGGCGACGCACGGGGCGGCCGAGTGGTTATGAGGTGACCAACCGGGTGGCGACGCACGGGGCGGCCGAGTGGTTATGAGGTGACCAACCGAGCGGCAACGCACGGGGCAGCCGAGT
>NC_041381.1:325468843-325469510 GCF_002162155.2 Triticum dicoccoides
GAGTACTGGACTGCAGCTAAGCCCCTGAGTGGGAGGGTTGCTCTCCACTCGGTAGGATTTTTTGAAACTTAGGCGAGTACTGGACTGCAGCTAAGCCCCCGAGTGGGAGGTTTGCTCTCCACTCGGTAGGATTTTTTTTTAAACTTAGGCGAGTACTGGACTGCAGCTAAGCCCCCGAGCGGGAGGGTTGCTCTCCACTCGGTAGGATTTTTTTTTAAACTTAGGCGACACGGATTCGCAACTAAGTCACCCACTGGGGGATTGAGAGCATATAAAAAGAATAACAATCATTTATGAGATTGTAAAAACTGTGTCGCGGGGTTACCGAGTGGTGATGAGGTGACCAACCGATTGACGAGGCCCGGAGCGGTCGAGTGGTGATGAGGTGACCAACCGATGCGAGGCGTCCGAGTGACGTAGACGCGTCCCGCAGAGTGGCGACACGCGGAGCGTCCGGATGATGTACACGCGTGGCCCAGAGTGACAATGCGCGGGGCGTCCTGGTGAAGTAGAGGCGCGTGCCGCGCAGTGGCGACGAGCGAGGCATCCGAGTGACGTAGACGCGTCCCGCAGAGTGGCGACGCGCGGAGCGTCCGGATGATGTAGACGCATGCCGCGGAGTGACGATGCGCGGGGCGTCCTGGTGAAGTAGAGGCGCGTGCTGCAG
>NC_041381.1:325469594-325470358 GCF_002162155.2 Triticum dicoccoides
CTTAGGCGAGTACTGGACTGCAGCTAAGCCCCCGAGTGGGAGGGTTGCTCTCCACTCGGTAGGATTTTTTGAAACTTAGGCGAGTACTGGACTGCAGCTAAGCCCCCGAGTGGGAGGGTTGCTCTCCACTCGGTAGGATTTTTTGAAACTTAGGCGAGTACTGGACTGCAGCTAAGCCCCCGAGTGGGAGGGTTGCTCTCCACTCGGTAGGATTTTTTGAAACTTAGGCGAGTACTGGACTGCAGCTAAGCCCCCGCGTGGGAGGGTTGCTCTCCACTCGGCAGGATTTTTTTGAAACTTAGGCGAGTACTAGACTGCAGCTAAGCCCCCGAGTGGGAGGTTTGCTCTCCACTCGGTAGGATTTTTTTGAAACTTAGGCGAGACGGATTCGCAACTAAGTCACCCACTGGGGGATTGAGAGCATATAAAAAGAATAACAATCATTTATGAGATTGTAAAAACTGTGTCGCGGGGTTACCGAGTGGTGATCAGGTGACCCACCGATTGACGAGGCCCGGAGCGGTCGAGTGGTGATGAGGTGACCAACCGATGCGAGGCGTCCGAGTGACGTAGACGCGTCCCGCAGAGTGGCGACGCGCGGAGCGTCCGGATGATGTAGACGTGTGCCGCGGAGTGACGATGCGTGGGGCGTCCTGGTGAAGTAGAGGCGCGTGCTGCAGTGGCGACGAGCGGGGCGTCCGAGTGACGTAGACGCGTCCCGCAGAGTGGCGACGCGCGGAGCGTCCGGATGATGTAGACGCGTG